>NC_142588.1:9089305-9248993 GCF_965207765.1 Zootoca vivipara | reverse complement strand
CTTAAGTTATTTTCTGTTCTCCCGATCATTTCCTCTCCTGAAATAAAATCTTACTGACTCTTCCTTGCAGAGGGAACAAATGTATGCAGCGCAAGAAATGTTCAAGACAGCAAACAAAGTCACCAGGCCAGAGAAGGCTCTCATCCTTGGATTCATGGCAGGATCCAGAGGCATGTATTCCAAACTGTATTTCTTTGCCTTGAATATCAAAAGCCAGGTGCCTGGATATTGTGGCTGGCAGGATCAGGGGTAACTGGCAATGTCAGATGAAGGCATCTTACGCAGAGGCCTGGGATGCAAAAGGCTGCAGTGCTTCATGATCCCAGAGGCATTGCAGTGACCTTCCTCTTGCGGGTGGAGTGGGGCGATCTGTGTGCATTGAGATACAAAGCTATCCTCGCGTGTCTTGGGTGCAGTTATTTCAGAAGAGCAGCACACTCTTTTCACAGGAGGGAAAACAAGTATATGAGGGCACTGATGGTGTGTGCTAGAGCAGATCTTGCTTTCTGCATTGCTCCTGGCCTGAACCATTTTCCGTTTTGTTAAGCTCCCTCCCGTGACGTGTGTATCTTGTTGCCTCCGCAGAAAACCCTTGTCAGGAACAGGGCGACATAATCCAGATCAAACTGAGCGAACACACGGAACTGCTGCCTAAGGCTGATGGCACAGGAAGCACCACGATGCTGGTGGACACGGTTTTTGAAATGAACTATGCCACTGGCCAGTGGACCAGACTGAAGAAATACAAACCAATAACTAACGTTTCTTAAACAATTCGGTAAATAAAGTGTAGACCAAACAGACCATAGGATAAGCCAGCATTGTACATAGTGTGTGTTGACTAGGCAGAACAACATTCCCGTTTAGGCCTAATTGCAAACCACCCAGAAAACTCGCGGCGATCAGTTCCCGGAAGCAGGAAGAAAAAGAGCAAAACGGCAATGCTTGTCTTTATTATTCTTGTCTAAGAGTCTGGGGGCGGGGTGTGTGTGTGTGTACGATACAGCCATCACAACTGATTGAAGAAGAGCTGAAATGCTTCTACCATTAGCAGAAAGATTTATGTCTTTGGAGGAATTGCCTTCCAGTTGAGACCATTTTTTGCAGCAGCAACGCCTAGTTGACTCTAGGTTCTGTGTTTAAAAAGTGGCACGGCTGCATTTCTTTTCTTTGGCTTAGGACATGTTGGATTCCCCCCCCCCCCCCCGGTTGTGATTGTGGAAATATGAAGGGTAACGCTGTTTGTTCAAGCCCAACGACACAGTCGATTCATAGGACTGCATAATGAACTTACATGCACCTGTCCTATAAACAGGCTACATTTTTTACATGTATACATATAAAAAATGTAAAGGGGTTTGCTTTGGTCTGGATGGCACTTAATTTCTTCTGTGCGGAAATGCAGGACTCTTGATTGCCCCCGGCTCTTTAAAGGTTCAGCTCTGCTTCAGGGTCACTTAACTAAAGTTCTGAGAAATTGAAGCCCCCCCTTTTTGCCCAGCTGGTACCTTTTGGATCTACCAAAGACTGGCCTTCAAAACGGTGTCTGTGAATGTCATGGCATGGAGTTACTTTGGAACTTTGGCAGCATCCCTGTGTCTCCATGTTGGAATGTGTTAAATATGAGTCACGTTGGCAATTGGCTGGCTCACCCCTGATTTTTCCAGGGTTAATTTAGCTACCGTTGCTGGAGATGGATTGATCAAAGAATGGCATCCTTCGGAATTCCCCCCCCCCCCCAAATCCACACGGACGTTACCTGCAGCTTCATGAGATCGGAGAGCACCTTTTAGCAGTGGTCCTGTTGCAAAAGACAACTCTTTTCAGTGGGCGAAACGGAGGAGGCTCTGCCTTCAGAGAAGTCTCCTAACTGCTGTGCTTTCGGAACTTGATCATTTCAACCGTTTATGCTTGGACGATAATAGAAGGAATCTTACAACTTGCATTTCCACAAGAAATGGTGGGTACAGTTTTTTTTAAAAAAATTAATAAAGCCGATGTTGAAGAGAGGCACAGATGACAGTCGCAATGTAAGATACAGGAGAGCTTTGTGTTGGCCCAGGCTGTAAATTGGAGCAAACAGGAAACTAGATGCTAGCTTTTAAGTCAGGCTTATATTGGCATTTATCAAACTGCACCAGATTGGAGAATCCACTTAAGAGAATCTAAAGCTAGGAAAAGAGTCAAGGTCTTATTTTACATTATATCCTGATGTAACCAAACTGTGGTCTTTGGTTTGATGTTACTTGCCCCGAACTTGGAGGGTGGGAATGAGTATTGACAACAGAATAACCTTTGTTCTGGGAGAAGAAAAATTGCTCCTCAGCCAAACAATTATTAGGGATCAGTAGCAAATGTAAGGTTTCAGAAAGGGTTCACATACATATTTATTTAATTTTGTAAATGGCTAAAGCTAGACTATGAAGTAATTATACGGATTAAAAACAGGATGGTGGGGGTTTTTTTGGCCATTTGTTTTGGTTTCATAGAAAAAACCCAAAACATAACTATCAGTTTGGCTAGCCTTTAATTCAGAATCTTTTATACTTTTTATATTTTTGAAATTAGAAGCTATGAAAAGGTTAGTATGTTGAGCATTTTAAAATGGCAGCTGGCAAGATGTGTGTAAGAGACCTGAGCTCTATGCTAGTTTTCTCACATCTAAATTTCAGCTATGATAGGAAGGCCAAGTGTTTAGGACATAAGATTTTTTTAAAAGTTTAGCAGCTATCACAAACGATGTGATTGTTTTAAAAATGTTAATTATTTTGACATGTTTCTCTTGTTCCTTTTTTTGGGGGGGTCAGTTTTGAGTATGGCATGAATGTTAAAGGCAAATTATTCAGATGGAAATGTTGTTTAAAACATTAAGCTACAAGTTACAGGTTTAATCTTGTAAAGATTAAAACGATATAAACCAATGGATCAAAAGTTCTGCATGCCACGATAATTAAACATCAAGAATTAAACATGTGATTAGACAGTTCTAGAAGTGAGGATAAAGAAAGCATTTGAATGACTGAATATTTTGGAAATAACAGCACAGATGTTTGAAATACAGATGCAGATGTGTGCCAGGGCAAACAATGAGTAACAGTAAACAAAGCACACACTAGTTTCAACACGCTAGCATATTGTATTAGCCACAATATGCCACACATCTTGGCAAATAGAAGTTTGCATTCCCTTTTCTGATGTTTAGTTCATTAGTGGGTACAAAAATGCTTACTGGGGGGTCTGGTGATGTTTAAATTTGCAGGAAGGAAGCTAGAAGTGAAACTACAGATGGTAAACACCACCAGTTGAGGGGCTTAAGTGGCAATATGCTCTGGAAAGAGATTTTTTTTGTGTGTGTGAAACCTCCCATCTTTTGTAGCCTATTGACATAAGTAGCCAAAGCTGAACAGCTTGTTTTGTGGTAGGAAGAAGCCAGTTCATGTTACAATGTGAAGGTAGGTAGGGGTGTCTCCAAAGGGCCAATCTCGATAACCTGCTTTTTTACATGTAATAACCATTCCCACTTCTTTTTTGTCACCCATCATTAACGTGGGGGGGGGGGACTTCTCTGCAGTTTCAAAATAATATATGAACCCTCTCTTCAGGGAGAGAAATTGTACCTATGTACAAAGGGGGAGATCTACAATAGGCAAATGCAATCTAAAATGTGCGATCCAATTGTGATGCGACAAAGATCACCGCTGCCAGACATAGCAAGACAAAGATGCCACTCCTTTCATGCCTACAATTCGCTGGATCTCCAGTCTGAATCTGATGAAAGAAGCCCGATGCGAATGGCTGTAACAAAGTTTCAGTTTCTTTTTGCCCAGTTATCAGGAGCAATTGAAACCCACCAGTTCCATTGACAAAGCTTTAATGCAGACCTTAACCCTAAAGGGTTAGCTACACTTTGAAAAATGCAGCCGTGGCTCTTGCCTTTGGTAACCATACAACTCTCTCCCCATGGATCATGTTGAAGTGACACTTGCCAAACTTATCAAAGGTACTTTGATACTGTAGCCTGGAATTGCATTTTCACAGCGAAATATGAAATCGGAGAAATGTTTGAAGACCAGGCAAAAGTTTTTAAGTCAGAGCCCTCTGGGTAACTGGTACCTTTATAACAAGCAATGTTTTGTAAAATGTTGCATGCGTTTTCTAATCTATTTTGTGTTTGTACAGATGTAAATTCAAAACCTCATGTCCTTGGGTACATATTTTCAGCATAATATAGTATGTATAATAAAGTTCAGATTTTTCTAATAATCTTTCCTCCTTGTAGCATCATAACGGGCAGCTATTCTTTCTAATTTCTTTCTATTGGGTTCTTTGTTACAAAGCAAACAGGTACAGGGAACAGTGTATCTGTCATCCCCACTTTCAATTCGTAGTCTTTTTCACGGTTTGTTTATATTTGTTGAGACGTTTTTGTCATAGACATCTTACAATTGGGGGAAGGGGAGGAGATGGGGGTATTGTTCTTTTGCTCTATTGCCTATTCTTAGTGGGGGGGGGGGTATTGTGCCAGCATCGCGGGGGTAGGTCCTTTGTGTATTTATTATTATTGATATTGCGAGAGGTTGGGGTTCCCAAGCTTGGTTGGTTGTGTTGTCGATTGCGCTGTGTCCTATTTGTGTGAAGGGGTGGGCTTGGTTACCCATATTGAATTGTATGCTGTTGTGTGTGGGTAGGTCATTGTCCTGTGAATGTAATAAAGGGGAACCTCACTGTGGTGAAGGCATCCTCCGTAGCTCGTCCTCCTGCTAGTTTGAGTTTTTTTGGTTAACTTTTCTAGTACAGCGGTTTCTCATTCATTTTGGTACCAGTGGTCTATGTTCACTCCCGATAGGTCCTTCCAGCGTCTAGTTATGTTTCTAGCTGCCGAGAGTGACTTACGAGTTCCTTGTATGTAATGTACGTATGTGTTGTTGTCCTGGAAGATATTTAATAGGGCAAGTTCTGGAGTTGCTTCTATTACCTGTTTTGTTATTTCCTGCAGCACTGATATCCAGAAGGATTGGATTTTGGGCCATTCCCACATTTGGAGGTACAGTATGTTAAATGCCTATTGAGGTTCAGCCTGTCCTGCATTTAGATCAGTGGTGTCCAAACTTTTTTCAAAAGAGGGCCAGATTTGATGAAGTGAAGGGCTGTGGGGGCCAACCAAAGTTGTTGACCTTTTTTAGGATTGAAGTTGTTGAAGTTGTTGTTTAGGATTTTCGGCCAGATTGGGCCCCCGAAACGGACTTTGGACATGCCTACTTTAGATGAAGTTCCTGGGTGTAACTGTGCCAGCTTCCATGATTAGGTACCATCTATTAATGTTTTAGGTTGAGTTCTCTTCTTTTGGCAGAGATGGATTTGAATGGTGGTTTAGACCTTAGTCTCTAGACCAGGCATCCCCAAACTTCGGCCCTTCAGATGTTTTGGACTACAATTCCCATCATCCCTGACCACTGGTCCTGTTAGCTAGGGATCATGGGAACTGTAGGCCAAAACATCTGGAGGGCCGCAGTTTGGGGATGTCTGCTCTAGACCATTGGAGATAGTTTTTATTGTATTTTAATCTTTGTTGAAAGCTGCCCAGAGTGGCTGGAGAAACCCAGCCAGATGGGTGGCGTATTAATAACAATACCCCAAATTTATTTTATTGCCCTGCTCCCATTGGTTTTTAATTGTGGTCTGTAGTGTATTGGAGTACTATTTTCTTAACATTCTTAACAGCAGTTATTCTTAACATTTAATTAGGTTTTACAGAGATGACCTGTGCAAAGTATCTAATGGTTCTTTTTCCCCAACTTGGTCTGTTTGAGTGAACGGTACACACACAATATTGCTACTGCTCATATTCATGTTAGCGGTGGTTCTATCTTGTTTAATTGGCATTTATTTTACTTAGACCTCTCCGTGCTTGTGTTAGCAGCTGCTGAAGTGGTTTTCTTTTCAGCTGGTGTAACTGCATCCAATGGAAGGTCAGCCTTTCACGTGTGGTAGTGGCATCCACTTTGCATATTAGCCAGGCAAGCGGGACAACCCATTCTAGGTTCTCCATTCCCTGCAGAAAATGGACCTTCACGGTAGGTCCAACATAACATTTTGTATTTCTCAAGTTCTCAGTAAAAGAATACCTAGGGATTTATTGGTTCCTTACAAGACGGCTGCGATAGCCCCAAATTCTGATTGTGGTTATTCAGGGTTACATCAAGTTGTGGCAGCTTGAAACTGTGGAATACTATGCTCCGAGACAGTCAAACTTATCGTGTTAAAATTGCAAGTACAGTCGTACCTCGGGTTGCGAACACCTTGGGTTACGAACAACTCGGGGTACGAACTGCACAAACCCGGAAGTATGTTTGCTGCGCGTGCATGCGCAGAAGCCCCACGCGCATTTGCGCAAAATGGCGTTTTCGGGTTACGAACTGCGACCCGGAACGGATCGCGTTCGTAACCCGAGGTACCACTGTAGATTCATATGGCTGACTGCTAGAAGAATCAGTTTCATTAAAGAAATGGTTCCCAACGATGCTGATTTGGGAAAACTATGGCACTGTTTACAAATGGCATGAACAAAGATGAAGCCTAAAAATACTTTAATTTCTGGATTAAACCACTTTGATATTTTAATCTAAAAAGTGGCAGTTAGCTCACGGAACCTTTCACTATTATGCCTTATACTTGCTGCTCATTCCATGAACATGAAATGGCCACACTTTTTATTTGACGTTATAAACTTTAAAATGTCCAGATTTTTAAAGATGGCAGAATATATTTGTTTAAATTCTAAGGTGAGAAAAACACCAACAACATTCAAACTGGCAAAAAGTTAACAGGAAAGGAACCCAATTGTCTGCATAACTGTTTGCATCTGCCGAAGGACTGTTGATAACAAAATTTAGAAATGCTAAATAAGAGACAAAATGCAATTACTCATGTCACAGGGCAACTGCAAGGAAGTTTTACTCAGCAATGCTCATTAATTTCAGTGAATCTATTCTAAGTTAGGTCCATTAATTACAATCGGCCTACTTGAGTAAAACCTTTTTGAATACCATCCATATTATTTTAGAAGCTGCTGGTTAATTTCTTCTTTTTCATTATCACATTGATACAAAAAACCACTATTTAGCTACTGAAGACATTCCTGGCTTTTAAAAAGAAGAGTAAATGAGCATTAGTTTGGTTTTTTAAAGGCTTTTATTATGCAAATACAATCTAAAAAATGGGCATAGATTTTAATATCGATTTAAATGTCACGTTATCATTTTCCTTCTTTGAAACTCAACAGGAGGCAGTTCTTTCTTTCAAAGCTTTTGTTGTGGTATGCTGCCTGTTTCCATCATATTCCTGTTCCTTGGCAGAATATTACAACAAAACAAAAATAAAATCCAAAGCAAACCAAACATCCTTCTGGACAAAGCTCAACGCACATGGTTATACTGAGCTCTGTGCCTCTTAAACTGTATGATGTCCATATGCCTCACTTAACGCGGGTAATATAGGCAGCTCTACGCACAACGTTTGGCTTTAAAGGCTAATCACGTCTTTCTTACGCACTATTTAAACACTTGCTGGGTGGTGACTACTATTTCAAAAAGCTATGCATATACGCCTTAATTGGTTGGAAATGAACACACCTCCAACTAGGGAATTCTGGAATGAATTGTTTTTCACTCCTAACAGTTCAAGTGTTGTCATTATTGCTGAAGAGTAAACCTGGTTTGTCCTGAAAGTGGCTGAACTTGGCATGCCACACAGTCCATGATCAGTGCAGAAGCAACAGAACACACTGCTGCCGTTGGCTCAGTGGATTAAAAATGATTCTGCCCCAAACCCAATTCCTGCAGAATATATGTAAAAGACATGTCCTTCTCTGACCCTATTCACAACTTATCTACAAGACAGCATGGGCAGCGGGAACCGCAGTTCGTAATTATTTACATTCCTTCCTCTTCAATTTGTTTCTTTGTCTCCGCTTGCACTTCAGCGCGGCCAGTTTTCTAGGGGGTCTCGCCGCCGCCGCCTTTTCAGCAAAATTCTCCCCAATGTGGTCGGAGCAGAACAACTGTCCAGATAAGTTAGAATCCAGCGCTGTCTCCTCTTGATGGTTCTTGCAAAAAGAGTTTGGGCAGAAGTGGCAGAAGGAGACAGAAGGCTTGCCACAAACATCACAGTGGTGCCAAGGGCACTCCCATTTTCCTGCCGGCAGAAAAAGGGTAGAGAGTCAATTCAGAAATAACTGTGTTTAAGGGAATATTCTTGTCTCAAATAATCTCAGCAGTGCCAATTAAATCAAAAGTTGTGGAACCAAGTTCTGAGCTTGTAAGGCAGTCACTAAAGAGCCCTCCCCCCTCTCATTCATATATATGTGTGTTTCACCAAAGCATGGGCAGATAATATCTACTCAGATTTCCTAAAAGGTAATGGCAAAATGATTTCTTGATCCTGGACACTTAATTTCAGTGCCATGGTGGAGCACTCCCTTTGGGGGGTAGGTATGCCAGGGGCCCTAGGTCCATTTTCTCCCTCTCTCTCTGCCACCCCTTTTCTGTTTCTAATCTTCCTTACCACCTGCATGAAACAAGGATCACTTATGCAAGACATGCATGAGCAGGGCATGAGTCCTGGGCTCCCATGCTCCCCCTACTCTTTATCTTCCAGGGAGAAGGACCCAAGCAGCACCCTGTTCCCCTTGAAGTCAGCTTGTTTGCATCGCCCAGACCAGAGATCACGGCTGGCTCACAAATTCTGGCCAGCTTCCCTACAAGCAACTCCAAACGATGTGTTATGAAGGTGTGGCTTGTTTAAACCAACCAGAGTTTGTGATAAAGTCCAGAACTAGGGTGGGTAGTGGTTTAAGAAGCCAGTTTTAAAAGAAAGTGAAGGCTGCTTAAGCTTTTCCCTTGTCCTTTTCAAAAGGAAGACAAGGGGGAGCAGGCCATAAAGTCACGGCTTCACTTTTACTCACCGAAAGGGCGTTTCACCAAATCAAGGCACGAGAGATGGTAAGCCTTGGTACAAGATTTTCGGTCGCATAATACAAGTTGGCCTCCGTCACCACAACGGAAGCAGTAATCCTCAGATTTTTTCCTTGCTTCGTTCTTTGTTTTGCGTCTCCTTGCTCTTCTTTTGGTTTTCTTTCCTTTCTCTTCTGAAGCATTAGAGGATGAATTCTTTAAAAAAAGGGGGGGAAGCAGTGCATTGCAGAGTTACAGCTTCCCAAGGCAAATGGCAGAAATCAATTTTCACAAGCCTTGCAACACCTGCCTACAAAGATCTGGAGCAAAAAGGAAACCCCAGAATGGGTAGGTTGCTGGGCTCAAACCAGAGCTGCTAAACACAGGACCTCTCTAGCAGTTCAGCCACTTTTCTCAAATATTTTATATTTCTGACCAGCGTTTGACAAACTAGATGAGGAAGAAGTGACTTATAAAATAATGCATGGAGGAAGTGGCCACAGCGAAGTTTTTCTCTGTCTCTCGTAACACTTGAACTCATGGACCTCTGGCGGAGCTAAATATTGGAAAACCGGGATGTGCTCCCGTGGGAGCCAGTGATGGCCACCAACTTGGATGGCTTTGAAAGGATCGGCACAGGGCATTCTGAAGTTTGCGGGAAATGTGGCAGCTTGCCTTTGGGCACGAGTAGGCTGGAATGAATTTACAAGACCAGGCCTTCAAGGTGACTGCTAAATCTGATGACTTATAAAGTGCTGAGCGACCTCCTTAAGTGCTTTTGCCCAGACAGGCTACGTTCTTGAACTGTGGTAATACATTTTGCTTGCCTGCCCCACCCTGGAGGGTGTCCATGAGAGGCTGGAGATTTCTCACCCTCTCTAAACAGCTTGGACTTAGAAAACGCTGGTTTCCATACTAGCCCTTCCAAGGACTGCTAGGGATCAGCCAAGTCTTACTAAGTGATTTAAATTGATTTGATTTAAATCAAATCCACCCTGAGAGGGAGTCGGGTAGGCTGCAGCTTCCAGGAGAAGCATTTGGGCAGAGTCCCTCCAATGGTGTAATGACTATGTTTGCCCAAACTATCTGCTAACTACTATGTACTGGTCATGTCGCCTGCTCTAAATGTCGCCTGCATGTAATGTCACTAGATGTAAATTCTGTCTGAGAAGGTGCAAGACTTGCCAATTCCAGATGTTTTGATTGACACATAATTTGACCTCCCTGACCCACAGCAAACCCTCCTATTTTTGTGGCGTATTTTCGATTATCGACTTTCGGGGGTTGGGACTTCTTGCTGTTTCACGCCAAGTGTAAGCCTTTGACAGAACAGCCTTTGTCTTGGGTTTCCCCGTTGGCTTTAGAGAGGTCAAATCTTTGTTGCGACAAACAAACGATAAAAGGTGTAAGAGCCTGCCTTGCTTTTGGTTTTGCTTGCTTGTCCCCTCTCTTATTTTCGCTGACCAAAGAACCTAGCTTCTTAAGAAGAACTCAGGTAGGGAGTGTTGGCTAACCGAGCAACAATTTCCACATACAGTGGTAGCTCGGTTTAAGTACACAATTGGTTCCAGAAGTCTGTACTTAACCTGAAGCGTACTTAACCTGAAGCGAACTTTCCCATTGAAAGTAATGGAAAGTGGATTAATCCGCTCCAGATGGTCCGCGGAGTACTTAAACTTAAGCGAACTTTCCCATTGAAAGGAATGGAAAGTGGATTGATCCGTTCCAGACGGGTCCATGGAGTAATCAACCTGAAGCGTACTGTTATAAGCAAAAATCTGCCCTTATTCCCTTATGGGGTACACAAGAGCCCTTATTGGGTTCTCCATCGGTCGGAGAATATAACAGAGGCCAACCAGAGAAGTTTGAGAAGCAAAGCCTTTATTTTTGCTGTTGCAACAGGGTCCTTCCCCTCACGCAGGAGAACAAGGAAGGAACCCCAAACAAAGGTGTCCTGCCCTTAAATAGAAATTTGAAAATGGTTTCAGCCCACCCCCCAGAAGCATCACCCATACGTCACAAAAGGGGTGTAGCCCAAGACCGCCTTCCCTAAATTCATCATAGGTACATCATGAAAGGGGAGGTCTGGTGGCAGTAATCTGAGCATCCTGGACCTTGCCCCCTGTCCCCAAAACCTAATCAACAGAAAAAGGAGATACTTACATTTTATGGGTAATAATTAACAAAAGAATAATAAATAAATAATACATACCTTTGGTCTGTCTCCAAGAAAGCCACTACAGTTTGGAGCACCACATTTACACACCGTTTTTTCATTGCCCAGACAGTCAAGATTGTAATTAAAAGTCAATTCTGTCCCTGAGTAAGAAAAAACAAGGTAAGATTTTTCACTGCAACTTCACACCTTTTCTACTGGAAACCCCCCCTCCCATGTAAGAGATGGAAAGGGGAACTGAGGATAAACAAACAAAAACAAGAGCAACCATGCGGTGGTTATTAGGATTTTAACATTGTATTTCAACCTACTCCTTTCTTCTCTCGTCTGTGTCTCCTTTTCGTGTCCCAGTGCCATATTGTTTTGATGTTTAAAGTTTCACGGTTCACATCCTTACGGTTTAGGGAAGTTGTGAACGTACAGCTAAAAAGATCTTAATTTTTATCTCTGTTTCTGGGAAACACTTATTGATTCCAAAGGAAATATCATTTTGTATACTGTAAAAGTTCTATTCAGGGGGGGGGGGGGAGAGAGATCAAAAGGCATGCAAGTGATTTACGTCGGTTCCAAAGCAAAGCTTGATCTGCGCACGGAGGTGCCGTGGGAAGCAGGATCCCCTGTGCATTTCTGGTGACCGAGGCAGGTCCACCACACATGCGGAACTGGTCCCGGCACTGGAGTAAATTAAGAAGCCTTAATGTGAACACTACGGAGTACACTTTTTACACAAGGCTCTGAGCTGTGGAAAACGATTCTGTTGTCCTAACGTTCGTATGTACCTGCCGGAATACTACACACAGCAAACAGTCCTACACGGGTGTCGCCATGTACAGTCCACTTCAGAGTCTCACAATTTGGTTGGCAGCTGTGGTTCATAAACCGGGAATAATTTCCTTTGGGTCCGGCGTCAATTATGCGGTCCTAAAAGTTGGGAACAGAACCAGATGGGATTGGGTTTAACAGCAAAGCAAGCGTTTCTCCGGCAGAGCTAATCATACCTGTCGAGTTGAAGTTGTAGCTCTTTACGCCAGCACAATGCTAAAATAGACAGGCAAACTCCCAACGTATCCCTGGTTGTAACTGTACCACATTTACCGACAAGAAGTCTTGTTTTGTGTATCTTTTGGGTAACTAAAATTGGCATAGCTTTCCTCAATACTAGACTCTTTAAAAAGATTAATGTAAAAACGCTATACACTACTAATAGATTTTGAATCCTGTAAGCTACAACGTTCAAAATTATACTAAGCAGGAGATGAAAATGCAGCCAACCTATTGCTTTGCTTGGGGGTGGAGGGTCTCGAGAATTTGGCAGGAAGAATTATAATGATGGCGTGTGTTAGTTCACATGTATTAAAGGAAATACTGGAATATCGGGGATATTAGGAGATCTACTCTGTAGATATTTAAAGTCTCCTTTGCTAGGTGGTTCAGATACTGCATTGCTGTAGCCCATGGGTAGGCCAACTAAGGCCTGGGGGCTGGATCTGGCCTAATCGCCTTCGAAATCTGGCCTGCGGACGGTACGGGAATCAGTGTGTTTTTACATGAGTAGAATGTGTCCTTATATTTAAAATGCATCTCTGGGTTATTTGTAGGGCATAGGAATTTGTTGTCATCCCCCCACCAAAAATAGTCTGGCCCCCCACAAAGTCTGAGGGACGGTGGACCGGCCCCCTGCTGAAAAAGTTTGCTGACCCCTGCTGTAGCCTAAGAGGCAGTTGCCCCTACAAAAAAGCTTGACATGCTCAGATAAGCTGCTACTTCAGCGGTGCTCTGGGCAAGGGATGAACTCTGCAGGAATGCCTGAGGAACTTCTGCTTTAGCAGTCAGACGAATTAGTCAGGCAGAGAGGGAGGGGGTGAAAGAAGCACCAGAGCTTCCCTGTGCTCCCCATTTCTCCTGCCTGAGGTATTTTCCCCACACATACTGTGTGGAGATCGTGGAAGAACAGCTCCTGGGTTTGGGGGGTTGTTGAAATCTGGTTTCAGCATGAAGCAACTGGCTGCAATAGACACACTCATATCATTTGGGCTAGTAGGCACATGACAGCATGTTCTGCTCAGGTGAGCACCAAACAGAAGTTTTATTATTATTATTTATTTTATTATTATTATTAATTATTTATTATTATTATTATTATTATTATTATTATATTGCCTTACATCCATAGATCTCAGGGCAGTTAGCAACATAAAATTGCAATACTAAAACACACACACAAAATACATAATAAAATAAGGGGGGAAACCCCTTGGGAATGGCTTGTGTACAAGAGCAGCACCAATTCCACAATAAACTCCTGTTTTAGAAGCACCTGAGGCAGCTTTTGACAAATGTATTTGCTGCCACTGATCACAATGGTTTACGGTAGTTGCGTTTTTTTTCTTTTAGGTCAACCATGAGATTCAAATATCTAGGTCAACCATGAGATTCAAATGAAGACATTTTAAAATACTATACCTTATCAATAGTAAGCATATAAAAGTGGGTGATATCGTTTTCTTGAGCAAACTTGATCCTTGCCATGCATTCCTCTTCATCAATTAACTCGCCAACGTACTCATTCACAAACTCACCCTGAGGAATAGATATTATTATTAACAGCATGCCACCCAATAATATACAGCAACGTATCAAAATAATCGTACAAAACCAAAACAGCATAAAACTCAACAGAAAAGAACAAAATCATGTATGGTCAAAGGCCTGGTTGAAGAGGAATGTTTTCACCTGGCTCCTAAAGGTGTATAATGGCACCTGATGAACGTCCCTAGGGAGAACATTCCATAAACGGAGTCACCACTGAAAAGGCCCATTCTTGGTCCTATGGCAAGCACTGATGCTCTTAAATAATCCTTTCTAGACCTTGTGTCCCCTGGATGTTCTGTACTTACCTTCCAAGTCCCGGACTGCAGAATCCGGGACCGGCAGCCGTGTGATACCGGAGGTTGCGTCGACGTAACTTCCGGTGTCGCTTTGCCCTTCTATGGGCACTAAAAATGGCCGCCGGCGGCTTTGAAAGTCGCTTCTACGCATGTCAGGAAGTGCGTCGACGCAACTTCTGGTGTCGCTCTGCCCATCTATCTGCACCAAAAATGGCCGCCACGACACCGGAAGTCGCGTCTATGCACTTCCGGACATGTGTAGATGTGACTTTTGAAGCCGGCGGCGGCCACTTTTGGTGCCCATAGAAGGGCAAGTCAGGAAAAAAAAGGCCGCCGGTAGGAGAAAATAACGGAGAAAAACGGGAGATGAAGTGATACGGGGGACCACCGGGAAAAAGGTAAGTAAAAACGGGGGTTTCCCTGGGAAAACAGGGTACTTGGCAGCTATGGTTCTGTATCAGAACTCCCGCCAACCCTAGGATGATGGATGACGGAGCCCAAGACATCTGAGGAGCACTAGTGTGGGAAGGTGGTCCTAGAGGAGGCAAACTAGAGAACCCAATGCTACGTGTACAGGGAATAATTCTTCTTGTTCCGAAGCGAAGCATCACAAGACGAATGGACCCAACTCACTTAACGCATACCTTTTTAATGTCTCTCTTTGCAACCAAGCCCCATCCTTTGCCATCAGTCTTGATTATCTTCGTTTCAGGATACTGGCGCTTGGTAAAACACTGGTTTTGGCAGCGCTCTCCGGCCGGACATACTTGTGGGTGGCATTCATACATTAGCATCCGATTTAGACACTCTGAATCAAAACCACAGGGGTTCTCATCAGAGGGTTTGCAATTGCATTTGGGAATCTCAGAAATGTCAGCAGTGTAAATCTGAACTTTTCCAAAAGGCTTATTTACCTGAATAACATATTAAAAAACAACAACAATGAAGCAGTTATTGGCTATTATTTCTCAAAAAAGGCAATCTATATTACAACTCATTTAATCTCTAAAATTCACCCCCCCACACACACACTAATCTTGGAAGCAGCAGTCAATTCCATTTCAGGCAATCATCAATGAACATGGCACTCTCAAATATGACTTTGCCTGATTTTTTGTGCGACAGGACTAAAGTGTTTAAATTTCAAACTTGATATGAATGCTCCTGAGGTGGGAGAAGCACTTTTCATTGGTGTTGGGGTGCTGGCTACCAGTTCAAATTAACCTGTAGGTCTGAAATGTGACTTTGGTGAGACTTTGCCTGATCCAAACGGTGCAAATCTGGATGCCTCTGAAGATATCATACCCCCTTTTGGCAATATACTGCCAAATCTGGCATAATGAACCCAACCTGCACCAATTTGGCAAGCTCTAAAGATACAGTCATACCTCGGTTTAAGTACGCTTTGGTTTGAGCACTTTCAGTTTAAGTACTCCGCGGACCCGTCTGGAATGAATTAATCCACTTTCCATTACTTTCAATGGGAAAGTTTGCTTCAGGTTAAGTACAGACTTCCGGAACCATTTGTGTACTTAAACCGAGGTACCACTGTACTGTCTCCCAATTTGGCTTGATAGTTCCAACACACACCAATTCAGATGCCTCTGAAAATACTGTCCCTTGACTTAGCACAAGGATTCTTGAGGGAGAAACAGCAGTCTTTGTCTTATGTTTGGATACTAGGTGCCATTTTGAATCAAGATGGTGGGCTGAAACATGACTTTGGCGTGACTTCGCTTTAAGTGTCCAAACTGTGCTGATTTGTATGCCTCTGAATGTATTTCCGCCCAGTTTGATGTGACTTTGTCAAATTTGGTGCGACAGTTACAACCAGAACCAGCGTGGATGCTTCTGAAGTTAATGTCGCCCAACTCAGGACAATGGTTCCTGAGGGACAGGCAGCAATCTTTGCCGACATTTGGATGCCAGATAGCATGTTGAATCAAGATGGACCAAATAAACCATAATTAAACATTAGCACCCTCCAAACTGATTCAGGGCCAGGTGAGGGACAGATTAGAGCCCTGAGTTTGGTGTGTGAACAACCCTAAAACTCACAGATTAACTAGTCATATAAAAACCACATCTATTCCCCCCCCCCGATTCCCAGGCAGTGCAGTAATAATTTTTAAATTTCACTATCCTAGACATATCTGCTACCAACATCACCACTTTATTTATTATTTTCCTTTTTAAATAGCAGGAGGGAAACCATTCCTCAAGAACAATATTGATTTGGGTAAGGATGTGGTTTGTTCCTGCTCCGTTCAAATGTGGATTTTAATTACCAACAGGTTTATATATTCTCTAATATTCCAATGAGATTAAAACCCTCGATTTATCTATGAACTCATTGTCTTCCCAAACTAGACGGATAAAGGAACTGAAGAACTGCCTTTTTATTTCTTCAGCCTTATGACTGATGCAAGGCTCTTCAAAGTGCCATATTCAGGTCAACTGTGAACAACGGGGGCTTGGAAAATGTTCCCCAGGGGAACACCCATTGGTCCCAGTTCAAAAGGTCTTGGAACACAGCAATGGGCTGCGTGTTAGGATCCTGTCCTAAAGAACAGGTGAACTAAGCTTCCAGGACGGATCAAATGAACAGCACCTGCCCTCAAGCACCTTACCTTGATGTGTTTGTACGGGGGAGGTTTGCGCTCATTTTCCTGCATTACTTTGGCTTCCCGTTGGAACTTTATCTCTCGGAAACGGGCTTCAGCTTCTTGCAGAGCTTAAAAAATAAACTATTTGCATGAATTGTAGGAACAAATGTTTTATCCACATGAACGTACCCTACCCTCTAAAGTATAATACGCAGGCAGAGATTATGCGCATGCCCATTCACAGGATCTGAGGGAAATGCTTGGATATTTGTAACTCCATTGTTTGATCCAGCAGCACTTCATTCATATCTTTGGAGTTGACATCAATGTTAAAGGTCAGGTTTCAAATTAAAGAAACTCCACTATGAGGACTTTAGGAAGTGGAAAATCAATGCCTAAAACTCTCTTAAGTAATATATTTATGTATTTGTCCATTATCCCACCACACCTTCAAGAGTTCCTTCCTACAGCAGTTAACGAGGCAGCCTAAAAACATACGTCATAGTAAAATCTAATACTTGAAATGAGTAAACAGAACATGCAAATGAATCACAGTGAGAGACTTCTCCATACAGTGACCGTAAACACGTCATTTAACTGCTTGAAAGACGAGATATTAGTCTGGCAGTAGGGACCTGAACCTTCAGACAATGACTGACATCCTTAGTGTTTACAGCGCTTTCGATTGTTCAAATTGCATTACATGCATTATCTCAGTAACCCTTACAAGCTTGTAAAGCAGGTCAGTAATCACTCTATTACAGATACAGAGGCTTGAAAATAAGAGTGGATGGACTAAGGCCACCTAACCACTGTGTGACACTAAAGAAGACCTGACCCAGAGGTTTCTGGGGAATATAGTGTTTCAAAGCATCTTCTGATCATCTCTGCTCATTCTTGTTTCTCTGCTGAAGGCCACAGTTGCAGTTTTTTTAAAGAAAAGATAACCCCTGTTAATACCATTTCTGAAATAAATATACCCATCTCTTTGGGCGAAAAGCAAGTTAACAAGCTTCTTTAAATGCAATGCAAGCAGAAACAAAGCGAGTTGAAAGCTGGCCAGTGCAGCCTCAATCCATTTATAGCATTGTGGTTGAAGTGCAGTGGTGTTTTATTTTAAAAATGGTACTATCACATTGTATTACAGTACTCTGCAGGAGTGCCAACTTGGCTCTGCAATCATGGTACATGACCTTGGCGTGGTAAACATGGACCACTTATAAACGCCACTTCCAACTCCTCAAAAGATTCCATCAACGGTGTCCCCGAAAATTTTTACACATCACTTGGGAAGACAGGCGGACTAATGTCAGTGGTACTGGAAGAAGCAAAGATCACCAGTGTTGAAGCAATGATTCTTCAACATCAACTTCGTTGGACTGGTCATGTTGTGCGGATGCCTGATGATCGTCTTCCAAAGCAACTACTCTAATCCGAACTTAAAAATGGAAAGCGTAATGCTGGTGGTCAACTAAAGAGGTTTAAAGACTGTCTCAAGGCAAATCTAAAAAAATGTAGTATAAACTGACAACTGGAAAACCCTGGCCTGCGAGCTCTCCAGTTGGAGAACAGCCTTTACCAAAGGTGTCATGGGCTTTGAAGGCACTCAAACTCAGGATGCAAGGAAGAAACGTGCTAGGAGGAAGGCACGCTTGGCAAATCCACACCATGATCAACTCCCACCCGGAAACCAATGTCCCCACTGTGGAAGGACGTGTGGATCCAGAATTGGCCTCCACGGTCACTTATGGACTCATTGTTAAAACCGTGTTTATGGAAGACAATCTTACTCAGCTATGAGTGATCACCAAAGACGAAGACAACAACCTTGGCACCAAAATTTGTGGGAGCTGGAACCTATGGTACAGTAGAACCTTGGTTCCTGAACACCTCTGTTGTCGTACATTTCGGTTCTCAAACACCGAAAAGCCAGAAGTAAAGGCTTCCGTTTTTGAACGTTTATTGGAACTCAAACATGTGACACATCTTCCGCTGAGTGCAAGAAGCTCTTGCAACCAATGAGAAGCCGTGCCTCGGTTTTCTAATGTTTTGGAACCCAAACGGGCTTCCAGAACGGATTTTGTTTCGAGAACCAAGGTACCACTGTGTCCTCTGTTTTTAGCTTAATGATTAAATAGCCATACCATTTTTGAAGACTTTTCCAATTCCTTTAATTCCCTGGTACCGACTTCCCCTGTCTCCTTCCATATAGGGAAACACACGAGCCTGATGCGTCCAGTAATAGTCTTTAGAGCCAAAGAAAAACACAGGAAACTCTCCAATCTCATGCTTCATTTTCTGGATATTTGGAGGAACGTTTTTTGGATGGCAGACTTCTGCAGGCCACCACCTACCCCAAAAGAAGAAGGGAGAATTTGAGAACCCTGTTCTCTCTGAAGCAAACCAATAAAAGGTTGTTGAATCTCAGCCCCATCGTGAACGGGCTCATACAGGAACTGCCCCTGCCTCAAAGAAAGGGCGGGATACAAGCATGCAGTAATAAAAATAAAGGCCACTTCAAATATTCATTCTATTTTTAGAAGTCCAAACCTGTAGTTTCCCAGTTTGACCCAAATAATATCCTGAAAATGGATTTTCTTTCCTGCTTTACAGTCGTTGCAGTACCAGCTTCCATCCGGCATTTCAATGTTTAAACAATCTGGGTGAAACGCTGCAGGGCAAGATTCACAACATAAAAGGCTTCCCCCTGCAAGAAAAGAAATCTTGCTGAACGGTCAAGCAGCACAAGTCACCTAACGGGAGGGGAATGGGAGCAGGGGACAACACACAGTGATCTGCCTGAACACCTGGCCTCCCGGATGCCTCCGAACGGTGAACGTGATCCTTCAGAGGTAATTCAACTTTTTTTGGAACAGGTTGCACTTCTAATCCGGGGGAGTGGAGCACCTATTCTAGCCGGGGGGGGGGGGGCACACATCTATTCATGGGGAACCTTCCAAGGGCCACATGGCAGTCGCAGGCAAGCAAGAGCTATTGACAAAACTGTTCAGTCACAGCAATGGTTCTATTTCTTATGAATGCATTTTTGTCCGTGGAAAGAGGCAGGTTCCACAAACCTTTATGTATTTGTCACCAATACATGTTTTTAATGTTTGATCGCTCTATTATTATTATTATTATTATTATTATTATTATTATTATTATTATTATGTTGAGAGCCACCCAGAGTCGCTGGGGAAACTCAGCTAGATGGGTAGGGTATTAATAATAATAATAATCCTCAAACCTTGTTGCTTGCATTTTTAACCATGGGTTTATTATGGTCTACCAACCAATATGACAGAATGCGAAGGATTTTTGTACAAATTCACAACCTCGGTGAAACTAATGATGTAAAAATGATAAGCTAAAACTAACAATTATAAGACACCTTAGAGAGACTTGTATCTCAATGTAGCTTAGATGTGGTTCTAAGACAGTCACCCATACAGGCATTAACCAGGCCATATACCCTGCTGCACATGACAATGGCCAGGTGTTTTCTTAACTGTCAAGTACTATATTCATTGGTCCCCTCGAGGAAGATACTGAGAAGGGACTCTATAGAATCTATGACAAAGACTGAGGACGAAACCATCTTCTAAGAGGATATGTAACGCCTTCTCTGTAATAAAAGGACACGGGTGTGCGCCTTACTACAAGTGCTCCACACACTGATACATTTAGACATAGAATTGTGGAATTGGAAGGGACCCCAAGTTTCACCTAGGGCGACCAACCCCCTGCAATGCAGGAACATGCAAATTCCTGGGTTCTAAATGCATTCTCCCCACATGCACTCTCACAACACACAGACATTTTGGAATGGCAAAGTAAGCTGTTTAAATATAATAAACGAACTTTAAGGAAAGAAAACTTACTGCAGTAATAGCTTCAATATAATAATTTTTTTCAAAACACCTGGAATTTAAATGCCCGCTACCTTTTATAAGAAAAAAAAGAGAGACTCTCCTTTATTTACCTTTCGAGCATACAAAGCACCAGCTTACATTAACATGCGCGTGATGACTCTTCCCTTTAGTGGCAATGAAGTGGTTGGTGCAAACTATGCTGCTGGAAGTGATGACTGAGCACCCTGCAGCAACGCAACCGTCTCCAGCGTGGTAAGCCACAGGGCAGCGGACGCAACGCACCATTTTGCCTGGCGGAAACAAAAAAATTATAATAAAACATGCACCTCACCCTTTAAGAAGATGGACTGAAAACGTTGGGGAATCAGTGAGAAATTTCATTGCCAACGGCAACGGTTCGCATGGGAAACCTTACGATGTAGGCCCAACTACATTTGGACGGCACTCAAATCTTAATTTGCATGGATCTGCACCGAATGAGCAAAAGCAGGAACCTCCTTTGCCTTCCCTGCTCCTAAGTCTAGCCCAACTAAAAGATGAGCAGCCTTTTGGCTAGTAAGGCTGCTCTGGCACAGTGATTTCAATGCCCCACCTAAGGCAACCCTATCAACAAGCAAGCGCTAAGGTCTGGGCTTTAGTGTACTGTAGCTGAAGTAGGATCCAGGTGCAGAGGTATTCCTCAACGTCGGCAAACTGATGCAAAACAGAAGTGTGGCAAAAAGTTACGTGGTGCATATCAGGATGAATGTTGAATGAATGTTATACATTGTCTAGTGTTTTGTTTGCATCAACTCTCAGTGCTAATCTTGCAAATTTCTCTGTTAACAGAATAAATGCAAAATGTAGGAGACTTGCCCTAAAAATTCAACAAGTTTAAGGAACTGAGCAATTCCTGCTCTAAAAGGTCTTATGTTGCAGAAGGCAGTAAAGTGAAACAGGTATCTATATTGAGCATAACTATAAGAAATAGGAGTTTAAAATCCAAGTCTTATTGATTTTAATGAAGGAGTCATTCACATGCTGGAATCAATATGACAACTTCTGCATGAGCGCAAAACTAACACAGCTTCTAACCTTCCACCTCTGTTGAATACTTAATGATTTATGGCCTCCCTTCGGAGAGTTATCCTTGCCTCATTCCACGCTGAGAGAAATAACATTCCGCATATGGAAGTTGAACATTATTTTCGCTCTTCCTTCAGCCTTTTTATGACTGTCTTCTCCCCCATTTTATGCCCATCAACCTCACAGTGTCCTGTCCATCAATAAACCGTTCACAGCAATCAGTTATGGGACAGAAAAGTCCCACCGGGACACCAGCCCCAACCTGCATGACGAGACCATGCAAATAATGCTCTTTAAATAATATCTAAATATAATGGTTCAGTTCTGACAATCCTCTCAAACCATGGGATGCTAGCACAATGAGCAGTGACAAGCACCAGATACTCAGCTTCTGTTCTGTAGCAAAGAACTCATTCAGATGAAATTCATCCGACAAAATGGGATTTATCCACATCCTGGCTTCGTTCTTAATGGCCATGTGGAAATTCCCAATACAGTAGAACCTCTACTTACGACCGCCTCTACTTGGGCCCGAAGTAAATATCAGGTTTGCCGCAATACGTGCATGCGCAGAAGCCGCCGGATGCACGTGCACACAATGGCATTTCTGTCAGCGACCCAGATTGACTTATGGACGGACCCCCAGAACTGATTACGTCTAAAAGTAGAGGTTCTACTGTATATGGAGTTTTATCCTAGTACTAGTTATTTCTGAGAGCTTCTGCTGCTGGCATGGAAACCCTTCCATGCTATTCGGTGAGTGTTCACATGACAAGTGGCAGTAGCATCTAGGCAATCTAAGGTCCGGGGGCCGTATGCGCCCCAATCGCCTTCTCCTGGCATTCCCAAACTGCAGCCCTCCAGATGTTTTGGCCTACAACTCCCATGATCCCTAGCTAAGAGGACCAGTGGTCAGGGATGATGGGAATTGTAGTCCAAAACATCTGGAGGGCCAAAGTTCGGGGATGCCTGGCCTTCTCAATCCGGCCCGTGGACGGTCCGGGAATCAGCGTGTTTTTACATGAGTAGAATGTGACCTTTTATTTCAAATGCATCTCTAGGTTATTTGTGGGGCATAGGAATTCGTTCTCCCCCCCCTTTCAAAATATAGTCCGGCCCACCACATGGTCTGATGGACGGTGGACCGGCCCACGGCTGAAAAAGGTTGCTGACCCCTGATCTAGGCTGTGGATAACATGGTGTGTGAATCGCCTCTGCGACAGTACTTTAAATAGGTAAGGTAGGGGAAGTAACAGAAAATAAATACCTTTGGATACTTTGGGATTTGAAGGGTTAGCAACATGACAGTTCGCACAACTGTGGAGAGGGCATCGGAAACCCCTGTTCTCAAACACTGTGAGGCGGAACTTTTTCACACAAGCTTCATGGTAGAATTTCCCGCAGTGGGATACAATACAGCGTTTCACGACTGATTTTTTCTCTTTACACGCAAAGCATGTGTGAACACCTGATAAAAAGAATTAAAAACCAAGCTGAATGTTTGTAAACTCTAAAGACTAATACAAAAACACCCTACTTCTATTGGTAATTAATTAAAACATCAGAAACTGAAGTTTCTAAATTAAAAAGCCGCCACACCTAGTCAACGTTGTGATGGATTAGTCTTCACATATGCATTTCCTACGAATATTTAAGATCAAGATCCTAAATGCCTCTATCAGTGAAGCCAGAGTTTCCACCTTCTATCAGCTACATTTTTTCAGCAGGCACACTATTTATACATCAGTAAGCTACCCGGTATCTTCAAGTTTTCTTACCTTTCATTGCCCTGCCATGATGTGCAAGCAGGGCTCAATTTCTTACAGATAAAAACATTCCCAATTATTATCCAGGTATTAGATAAGGGATTTTGTTTAGAAAGTGCATGCAGTTCTACATTACTAGGTTATTACATGAAGTACATGCACTTTCTAACACCTCCCCCAAAAGGCAAATCAATCCCTATGAAAGCCATTATGAGAGAAGACTGGGTGGACAGTAACCCTGATCAGGGCAAACATATACCTTAAATAATAATAATAATAATAATAATAATAATAATAATAATAATAAATTTTCATTTATACCCCGCCCTCCCCAGTCAAAACCGGGCTCAGGGCGGCTAACACCAATAAAATTACAATAAAACATAAAAAGCAATTAATTAAAATACAGATTAAAATACAACATTAAAATTTAAAATGCAACCTCATTTTAAGTAGTCCATAAATCCAAACCATGAGGGAGGAAAAACACAGGGGTCAGACTAAGTCCAGCCCAAAGGCCAGGCGGAACAGCTCTGTCTTGCAGGCCCTGCGGAAAGATGACAAATCCCGCAGGGCCCTGGTCTCCTGTGAAAAGAGCGTTCCACCAAGTCGGGGCCAATACTGAAAAGGCCCTGGCCCTAGTAGAGGTCAGTCTATCCACCTTATGGCTCGGGATCTCCAGAGTATTGTTGTTTGTGGACCTTAAGGTCCTCCGCGGGGCATACCAGGAGAAGCGGTCCTGTAGGTGCAAGGGTCCCAAGCCGCATAGGGCTTTTAAGGTCAAAACCAGCACCTTAAACCTGATCCTGTCCTCCACCGGGAGCCAGTGCAGCTGGAAAGCACTGGATGAATGTGATCCCGCGGCTGGGACCCCGTAAGGAGCCTCGCCGCGGCATTCTGCACCCGCTGGAGTTTCTGGGTCAGCTTCAAGGGCAGCCCCGCATAGAGCGAGTTACAATAAATTATAGCTTTCCAAAAGTACATTCAGATTCTAGAACATCTAAAATGTCTCAGGGGATTTAGGTAGGTTTTGCATCCCAAACTGAAAATCTGTTTAGCAGCATAATAAAGAAAGGAACTCAACACCTGAAAAGAATGAGAGATATGTGATATTCTAATAATATAAAAATAGGCCTGCTAGATGACATCAAAAGCTCATCTAGTCAAATGTCCTCTTCTCACAGTGGCCAACCAGATGCCAAAGGGAAGTCCGCAAGCAGGTGATGACTACAACAGTGCTATTTCCGCTTGTGATTCCCAGCAACAACAACAGAGAGAGACACACTGCCTCTGTATACAGTGGTAGCTTGGTTCTCAAACGCCTTGGTACTTGAGCAACTTGGAACCCAAACACTGCAAACCTGTAAGGAAGTGTTCCAGTTTGCAAACTTTTTTTCAGAAGCTGAACATGCTCCATTTTGAGTGCCACACTTCCGTTTTGAGGTCTGTCTGTTTTTGCTATTTATTTTGCGTTTTTATTTTTGCGGTTCTTTTGTGTGTGTGACTATGTGGAACCCGGTTCAACTACTGATTGATTGTGTGACTGCAGTACATGCTTTCATTTTATGGATCAATGCTCTCGTTAGATAGTAAAAATTCATGTTAAATGGCTGTTTTGGGGGTTGTTTTTAAAAGTCTGGAACGGATGAATCCATTTTGCATTACTTTCTATGGGAAAGTGTGCCTTGGTTTTGGAACGGAGTTCCGGAACGGATTAAGCTTGAGAACCAAGGTACCGCTGTACAACATTTCCACAGGCAGGTCCACACAATCCATCCCGGAAGCACCACAAGCAGAAAAAAGTAACACCGCAAGGAGTGTTTACTGAGCATCTTGTTCCTGATTACCCCTGCAATTCAACCACATCCTAAACCTGCAAGAGAAGGCAAAGCTCCTTAGGATCACTAGCTGAGGAAACCAGAGGAAATCCTTCCCAATCCCAAATAAGAAAGATACGAGATTCTTTGCAGGAGAAGGGGGACGGACGGACTAGAGTGAACTTGGTAACGGAAATCTTATCCTCCAGGTAAGCATGGCATCAAATGATAACTATTTCTTCAAACAAAATATGCAAATATTGCTGGCATGCATGGGCCAAGACTTGCCTGAAGAGCATTCGCTGCAAATAAAGTGTTCCGAGGCCTTCCCAGAGAACCCGATGCATCTTGCATGAAAAGCACCAAAACACCGTCCTTCACAGAGCAGCAAGTCTCCAGGCTTTTCACAGAGCTATGAGAAGAAGAAGAAAAAGTTGGAGAAGGGTACAGCAGGCATCCCCAAACTTCGGCCCTCCAGATGTTTTGGACTACAATTCCCATCATCCCTGACCACTGGTCCTCTTAGCTAGGGATCATGGGAGTTGTAGGCCAAAACATCTGGCGGGCCGAAGTTTGGGGGTGCCTGGGGTACAGGATACTGATAAACTGTTTCTTTCCTCAGCTACCTTTCTCCGTTTTTAAAACCACATTTATGTCCCACATTTTCAATCCTGTATGTATGAACAAAGGAACAGGAAAACCCTCTTCTCTCCACTCATTAACAACATTTTTGATCCTTCAGTGAGAGCAATTAAAACCTTGCCCAATTCTATTTATGCCTACACAGCAGTGCATGTTACTGAGATCACTTTGGAGTACAGCCGGACCTTGGAAGTCAAACAGAATCAGTTTCGGAAGTCCGTTTGGCTTCCAAAACATTCGGAAACCAAAGTGCGGCTTCTGATTGGCTGCAGGAAGCCGCGGTAGCCCCGTTGGACGTTCAGTTTCCGAAAACTGTTTGCAAACCGGAACAGTCAGTTTGCGACGTTCGGGAAGCAAAACGTTCAGGAACTAAGCTGTTTGACTTCCAAGGTACGGCTGTGCATAAAACTGCAACCTGTTGCCTACGCAAACAAGATGTCTCTCTTACCTGGCAAACATATTCTTTCCTTGTTGCTCCTCCACGGTCACACTTTTTGGACGACAGGGAGGCTTCTGCAAGCCCCTCATCTGCACTTTCATAAGGAGACTCTGATCTCTCATCTCCTTGACTGTCTGAAATCTAAAGGAGAATTAATAAAAGGTGGAATTCAATGTCACATTCTTCCAAATACTGTTTGTGCAAGCACTGCAGCTTGCCAGATGCAACAACCCCCCTCCCCCCTGCTGTTCTAAGGGTTCCCCCAACCTCCCCAGAGTCAGTCAGGGGGCATGAGAGAGGGGAAAGTCCCATTTTGCAAGCGCAAATCCTGGCACCGGGCTTCCTCTGATGGGGTGTGTTAGGTGAATCCTGCCCAAACTTTCTTACATTCTCATTTAACAAACTCATTTTTTTGTGACGGAAGACCACTGCAAGTATGAGTGTGCGTGGCCCACTGTTATCAAATAGGCTCTACTATAAGCAAAAGGGAAATTGTCCTAAAAAGAAAAGGCATTTATAAAATTTCAATGGAACATCTGTCAAATACTCAGTGAGTGAAATGTTTCATATTCTGACATGGGTGCTTCCTAGTGGATAGGCTGTCTAAGAGTATTTAGAACGGAGCAGGAAAAACCTATTCTTGGATTCAAATCATCATTATAGTTATTAGAAACTGGAAGAGAGAAAAGTTCCAAGAGGGGCCTGTCTGTTCAAGGTGATTGCTCTGTGGTTCTGCAAGAAATCCCCTGGTAGATTTAGCAGTGCTGCGGAATCTCTGCCAACAGTACGAAACAATATCCAATGAAGTATCAGTGGACCATGATAGAAATCTGGTTCTGAGCCAAGGTAACGAGGTGTATCAATAAGGATATGGGAAGTGAGGCAGGGAAAGGGGGGAGCCAAAGAAGCGTTAAGAGTCATTTGATGGCGCTCGGGAGAAATAAATGCCAAGACATAAATCCAGGCAGTTAAACTTGACATGAAGTTTAGCTAATGTGTTTAAAAATGACAACCTGGCTGCATATACAATGTGATTCCAACATGCAAGTGTAGAAACTGATAGAGAGTTCAGAACACAGCTTTCAGAGCTTATGAAAAGCTTTCTCTCAGCAAGGACAGCACAGTAACTCAAGAGGCACTCTTTCCCCAGAGGAAGAAAAAATGAATGTGCATTGCATTGCCTCAAAAAGTGGGTCAGATATAGGAAGCTCTCCTTCACAGAGAGTGATATCCTTAAAATGTATACTTGCAGAGTTTGCATTTTCTTCGTGTTTATTTGACAAGTGCAAAACCTACATAACCCTAAAGATCCTAGGAATTCTCTTGCACAAAAATTATTTGCACTCTTATTAGGCTAAATATGCTGCACACATAGTTAACACACTAGAAGGCTTTTCCTCCAGGCCACGGTTCATTGTACATGACAGATAATGTATTTGTGTTCGGTTTTAACCGCTGTTCCTCTCTTTCTTATTGTTTTTATGAAAATGCAATTTTAAATGCTATAAGCTGTCCTAAATGGTGCTTCTGTATCAAGAGGGTAGGATAGAAATGCTTAAATCAGGCACCCCCAAACTTCGGCCCTCCAGTTGTTTTGTACTACAATTCCCATCTTCCCCGACCACTGGTCCTGTTAGCTAGGGATCATGGGAGTTGTAGGCCAAAACACCTGGAGGGCCGCAGTTTGGGGATGCCTGGCTTAAATTAACATACATAAACACAAGCAGACAACAGTATCAAGAATTGGGTTAATAGCTAGTCTCAACCAAGGAGGTCCAGGGCTTGTTTTTGTTCATCCAAGCCAGCTCCAAAATTTTGTCCCACCAAAATGCTTACATTGTTCCAGTTTCCTATATTAGTTGGTATGCTTTGTCACCATTATTTTAAATTGCACTGTCAAACCCCCTGGAGATATAAAGGTATAGAATATAAATTACAAAAAAATTAAACATGTTTACTTTATTTACACAATTTATATACCACCCTTCCAGTAAGTTTCCACATATAATGGAATGCGTTTTAGGCTTTTCGTGGTTTTATCCCCCTGCAGGGATTACTTAGGTGGTGGCCATGATTGCTCCCGAGTGCCCTCTTTTGCGGAGCAGAATCCGCACAGCGTCTTGGTACACACCAGAGAGGAGGGCAATGAAGCAAGCAGGAATACAGTGGGGTCACATGTGGGAAAAGGCTCACGACAGTGTGGCTGAAGTAAGATACTATTATCAGTCCACTCTGTGTTGGTGATGAAAGTGTAGAAACCGTTCTCCCCCCATTGCACCCTTTCCGTGTTGCCCGGAGGAGCTTTCCAATGTGGTGTAGGACCTTTTGAAATATGGCCCAGGGAAGAGATAGCAGAACCAACGGTAGAAAGCTGTGCTACATTTGCAAGATGCTCCGAGGATAGTCTCCTGTATCCATCATGACTTGGGCTCCACAATAATCGTGGAAGTGTCTGATCTGGTTTTGTAGAATGACTTGGAGTTACTGGAGCTTGAGGATGTGGACAAGGTGCCTGGGCGAGTCTGGTCAACCACTTCTATACTTGACTCTTGCCATCCATTGCTTATTCAGTCTAGTAGGGGGTGGGTCCACGGGGGCTGTAAATGTCTGATGGCGGCAGCAGTCTCAGCTTCTTTAAAATAAGCCATTATTACGGTATGTTACCCCCTGAAGAAATCTAGCCTATTAATCAGTGGTGAACATTCTCTTCCTGGCCAAAATGATCAAAAGATTAGTAAATCAGTAATAAAAATATTTGGATTACACTCAACTCACTCTTGGATTTTTAGTTGGGTTTCAGGGCTACTTTTGGGGCAGAAACTATGCTTGGCATGACCTTTGTTGAGAAAAAGACAAGAGGGCTGCTTCCTTATTGATTCTCCTGGACCTCTCAGTGGCTTTTGATACAATCAGCCTTCTGTATATAAGCTTTCTACATTACGTCTGGGAGACAGGAGGCACTGCTTGGTGGTTTTGCTCCTTTTGGGATAGCTATTTCCAGAAGATAGTGCTGGGGGATTATCGCTGGATCCCCTGGCAGTAGTGCTTTGATGCTCAGCAGGGTTCTGTTCTATTACCCATGCTGTTTAGCATCTACATGAAATACTAGGTCATCTGGAGATCTGTTCAGAGGTGTCACCAGTATGCAAATGACACTAATCTTTAATCTTTCTCTTTCCATCAGATGCTGGAAATCAGTGCTGTCAACCTTCCTTTTTTTTGCGAGAAATTCCCTTATTCAGCGCCCTTACTTTCATATCCGGGAGTTGACAGCCCCATAGGATTCCTTATCTTCAAATCCAGGGGTTGACAACTATGCTGGAAATGCTGTGGTTGTCCTGAAGCAGAGCTTGGGCATGGATTGGATGAACTGGCTAGATAAGGGTGAATAAGCCAAGTTCCAATCGAGATAAAAACAATGTCTTGTTGGTTGGGGGCTCATTCATCCAACCATTCAAGTGAATGATGTCCAGTCTGTTCTAGATGGGGGTGCCGTCTAGGGGTGCTTAGTAATCCACTTAGTTGTTGGAAGCTCAAGTAGCATCTGCAGCTTGAAGTGTCTTTTAGCAGCTTCAACTGATGCACTAACTGCAACCCTGTCTGGATTGAGTTGGCTTGACCACAATTTCCCACCATCTAGTAACCTCCCACTTACCATATTGTATTGTATGTAGGACTGCCTATAAAAGTAAGTCTAGAAACTGTGCTTTGTAAGCTGCGATGGCTTCCAGTCAGTTTCTGGGCCCAAAATGAAATATTGGATTTCATCTTTAAACCCCTAAGTGGTTTGTGATGAGGTTACCTGAAAGACCACCTTCTCCCATATTTAGCTACACAAACCTTAAGGTCCTCTTTGGAGACCCTGCTCAGGGAGCATCTTCCTCACCCCAAATGACTTAAGGCAGGTTAGCAGCAGCAACAGGTTGGTTTTGGTAATGGCTGTATGCTGTTGTCTAAACCACTGAGACTAGGGCTTGCTGATCAGAAGGTTGGCGGTTTGAATCCCCGCGACGGGATGAGCTCCCGTTGCTCTGTCCCAGCGCCTGCCAACCTACCAGTTCGAAAGCATGTCAAAGCGCAAGTAGATAAATTGCCTTCCGGCAGGAAGGTAAACGGCGTTTCCATGCGCTGCTCTGGTTCCGCCAGAAGCGACTTAGTCATGCTGGCCACATGACCTGGAAAAACTGTCTGTGGACAAACGCTGGCTCCCTCAGCCAGTAAAGCAAGATGAGTACACAGCCATTTCAGGGAAGCTAGCCTGGCAAAGTCTGTGTGGCCACTCTGGCCCTAGCTGAACATCTGTCTGTTTACTCGTGCCTTCCAAAGATATTGTGTGCTCCAGGCCTCTCAGTTTTTAATTAAATAATAATAATCTTGAGGGTGCTGTGTGCAAATGTTTTTGCTGTATTTGTTTTGCTTTGATTTTATGCTTTATGTTTTATATTTACATTTTTTTATTTTAAGTTGCACAGAACTTTGTGTTATGCAACAACATAAAAAAACTGAGGGGAGGGAGGGAGGGAGATAGTAATAGTGGTTTTCCCAGTAGTGATGTATGGAAGTGAGAGCTGGACCATAAAGAACGCTGATCGCCGAAGAATTGATGCTTTTGAATTATGGTGCTGGAGGAGACTCTTGAGAGTCCCATGGACTGCAAGAAGATCAAACCTATCCATTCCGAAGGAAATCAGCCCCGAGTGCTCACTGGAAGGACAGATCCTGAAGCTGAGGCTGCAGTACTTTGGCCACCTCATGAGAAGACTCCCTGGAAAAGACCCTGATGCTGGGAAAGATGGAGGACACTAGGAGAAGGGGACGACAGAGGACAAGATGGTTGGACAGTGTTCTCGAAGCTACGAACATGAGTTTGACCAAACTGCGGGAGGCAGTGGAAGACAGGAGTGCCTGGCGTGCTATGGTCCATGGGGTCACGAAGAGTCGGACACGACTAAACGACTAAACAACAACTTAGAATAAAAATAATTTCATGGGCTTCCAGTTGTTTTTCTGACCCAATTCAAAGTGGTGGCATTAACCCATAAAATCTGAAAACGGTCTGGAGCCAGTTAACTGAAAGAGACTTGTCTCCAGTATGAACCCATTCAGATGCTTAAATCATCATCAAAGCCTTGCTCCCCCTACTCTCTGAAATTAGACATCTTTTTGGGTGATAATATTCAGACTACCTTCGCCTCAGGGAGGTTTGGTATCACCTCAACTCTTCCTTCTTTAAAAGTAAGAGCTTTCATTTTATGAAGGCTTTTGTTGTTAGGGTTAGGCGTTATTTTTATTCCACAGTATTTAAATTATGCTATATCGCAATGCTGAGCCTTATAGTTAGCCATCTTGGATTTCTGGCACGAAGCAAATGGCAGCACATCCATGGTTTAAATAAACTGTTTATTGTGTAAACAATCCTCTATTTACTTTCAAGTGTCATCTCCGAAAGTCTATTGAACGTACTGCAAACGTCATATAAGATTTGGGTTAATGTAGGAGAACAGTGAACATGACAATCAAGTACCGTTAAATTTTTGAGACCTTTTAAACACGCCTGGACAAACAAAGTACCAGCTCTAGTTGCACACAGCTAGTCATACCCCTGGTTTCTGAAATGAAGATACACAATTTCATCCACATTAAGAGTTTGCTATGAACTGGATGAGCACTAAGAGGAGGATGCAAAGTACTGTCCGAATGCGTACGCATGAACAGAAGCCTGTATCCAAGCTATACCCATTTCCACGTCAGCTATGCTAAAAGAAACAATAAAAATAAAATGTCAGAACTAAATGAATGAATAAATAAATAATTTATTATTTATACCCCGCCCATCTGGCTGGGTTTCCCCAGCCACTCTGGGCGGCTTCCAACCGAATATTAAAAACAGTACAGCATCAAACATTAAAAACCTCCCTAAACAGGGCTGCCTTCAGTTGTCTTCTAAAAGTAAAATAGTTACTTATTGCATTGACATCTGCTGGGAGGGCGTTCCACAGGGCAGGTGCCACTACCGAGAAGGCCCTGTTTAGTATGTTTAGTATGCATTTTAAATGCAGCACCAGGAATTTATGGTACGCATTTGAAATATCTTAAACTACAGGAAATTTCCAGTTTGAATCTCACCTCACTAGGTGGTTTTGGACAAAGAAATGGCCCTATATCCAGCTTTCATATTTAAATCTCCAAAAAGCCTGCCAAATAACAAATTACATCAAGAGAATTTTAATAAGCTGCACCCTTGCATTTGCCCACCCTTTATCAATCTGTGGACCACAAAGAAGGCTGATCGCCGAAGAATTGATGCTTTTGAATTATGGTGCTGGAGGAGACTCTTGAGAGTCCCATGGACTGCAAGAAGATCAAACCTATCCATTCTGAAGGAAATCGGCCCTGAGTGCTCACTGGAAGGACAGATCGTGAAGCTGAGGCTCCAATACTTTGGCCACCTCAAGAGAAGAGAAGATTCCCTGGAAAAGACCCTGGTGTTGGGAAAGATGGAGGGCACAAGGAGAAGGGGACAACAGAAGACGAGATGGTTGGACAGTGTTCTTGAAAACACAAACATGAGTTTGAACAAACTGTGGGAGGCAGTGGAAGACAGGAGTGCCTGGCGGGCTATGGTCCATGGGATCACGAAGAGTAGCACACAACTAAACGACAAAAACAACAACATCATCATCTATCTCTGGAGGCAGCCAGGCTCTAAAGCAAATGTCAGAACTGTAGCATCAACCACATAGACAATTTTGAATATATGATAACAGCTTTAGTTATTGTTAGGAATTCAGTATTTCATATGCAATACAACCTACAGTGAAAAGAGCATAATGGCAAAGTAATATTACAGAGATTTTAGAAATTTATAATCTCTAAAGTAGGAGCCAGAAAACATTTTAATCTGTAACTATAGGAACCTCGGAAGCTCCATTATACCTAGTCAGACCATTGGGTCCATCTAAGGTTTCAAACAAGATTCTCTCCCAGACCTACCTGGAGATGCCAGGGATTAAACCCAGCATGCAAAGCAGGTGATCTATACTGAGCTACGACCCTTCCTATGAAACCTATGTTTAAAACCACAGAGCAACAGAGAAAAATAGTTGTTCCAAACAACCTGTACTAACAAACTAGGCTCCTCACCTAACCTTACCGGCCAGCCGCACTCCCTGTAAAATATCAATACCCTATCCAGTAGCTCTTTGCTTTTTCAAAGTGTGTATTAAATGCCAAGATGCATTTAACGTCTTTCTTTGGCCAGCTCATTTGGCCATTAGAAAAAGAGTACTACAGAGGTGAAACCACAAAGTTCACAAAATGAACTGAAATCTGAGGAACTGAGAGCAGTGGCTGGCAAAATGGAGGCATTTAGGGAAACATAAGGAGAGCAATGAAGAATCATATTAGCCTGCCTGGGCATTTGTTGAAAGGGGCTACAATTATTACTATAGAAAGAAGACTACAAAAATGACACTTGGGACACTCATAGAAGCTTTGTTGGTTCTTATTCATATTTATTGCTGGATGAATTGTGCAGGAAAGAAAAGTACAGTACGTTAGATAACAAAATTATTTTAGCATGTTGCAGAAACACACATAATTGTGCATGCACGTAACACTCATGTGGCACTTATGTTTATCCTATTAATTTAGGAAATGATGTGGTACAGGCTACTTTTCTAAAATTAGGTATCATACATTTTCCCCCCCTATCTTCAGCTGATCTAACAGCAGTTGGCTGATTTTATCATGAAGGTTTGCAGTCAAAACACAGCTAAAATATCATTTACAATTTGGATGCAGCAAGATGGTATCCCTAAGGGATATATTGAACCATAAAACTAGAAACTCTCATTTTTCTGACACTAACAGTGCTGTTTGGCCAATGGAATTATCCAGCTTTTGCCCTTGACAACATTTGATGCCCTTCCCCAGGAACCTAATCCTCATATAAGATAAGATCTACCCATATAACACAGAGACAACTGTTGAAACCTAAGGGGTTTAATGGCTTATCTTGTCAAATTCCATGTGGTATACTTTGCTACAGACAAGAATATGGTGGCTTGAAGAGGATAGGAATATCTGAATATACCTAAAAACAAACTGCCAAATATTTTCTTTCCTTAAGATATTCAGGAAAGGAAATCTGGAAAAAACACCCTTCACTTTCAAGACAAAATTTAACAAGCCTTGCTGTTCACATAAAAATTGGTAGAATATACAAGATCATTATATGCTGCTGATAAAAGCAAAGCAACCCAGGAGCAAGGCAAAGAAAAATATCTGTTTGGTCTGGTAACCTCAAAAAGGTCGTGAGAATCAAGAGGTTCACATCGCCTATTTGAAGTGCTTGTGAAACTTGACAATAGCACAGTGCATCACAACACCCAATGCAGTCAACACCTGCAAATTACCCATTTTTGAAATCAGTGCCCAATACACCCCTAAGACCTTATGGTGAAGGGCAGGTGGAAAATCAAACCAGCAACAGGAAGGAGGGTAGCAAGTAACTCCTGCTTTATTGAGAGGCAAAACTGTATTATCTGCCTAGGTTAATTATTGACTAACAAGCCTAACAAGAATGAGGAAACAGCTACAAAAGTGCTTGACTGGCACAAGAACACCCCCCCCCCTTGCAACAGGGAAACTCTTTTTTGCAGCCTAGAATTTATACTAACACAAGCAAGCTTATCAAGCAGACATACTTTCCTTCTTTGGAAGCCTAACCCAGAAACGCGCTGAAAATTTTTTCCTTTTCTTTTGTCCCCTAGAAATTACATTCTTGAGCATTCCTGCTGCTGCTGAACACTGTTTCCTGCCTGCTACGATTTATTTCTAAGGGTTTTGAAGCAGGAACGGGAGAGCGGGGTGATCCAAGCAAGCCAGAAGGAGGAGCTGCTGACCTGCTTTTCAGCTGTGCGGCAAGCCCGCCGCAGGGAGAAAGTGAGTCACAGCAACTAACAAGGAAGGAGGAGCCGACACAAACAGCCTCCCCGTCTTCTCTGTTTGAGCATCAGCGTATCACTCAGGCACAAAATGACCAGCCCTTCAAGGAGCAGAACTGGGTTTTGCAAGGAAACAGTTCAAAGCTTGCAATGAACCATGTTGGCCAAGCTTTCCCAGCTCAGGAACGGTCATAGCTGTCATACCGACTGCAATTCTAGCCACCAGCAATTCTTGGCCACCAGTGGATACTGAAGCACCCCCAGGCTGTGAACCTGCTCCTTCAGGGGGAGTGCAAGCCACCCAGGGCAGGCAGCTGACTAATTTCTCAGACGTGGGAACCACTCACCCACAGTGACTCTGTCTTCTCAGGATTCAAAGCTCAGCTTGTTCTTCCTCGTTCACCTCACCGTTGCATCCAAGCATTGGTCCAAGGGCTGCCTGGCCTCTCCAGATTCAGATGTTATGGAGAAACAGCTCTTGTCATCAGCATACTGGTGGCACCTTGCCCCCAAACTCCTAATGACTCCTCCCAACAGCTTCGGATATTCAATGGCACTTAAAAGCCCCGTGGCACTACATAGCGTTGGCAACGGGGGACCAAAAGGAACTCTCCTAATGCTACTCTGCACCCAATTCTCATTCAAGAACACACAACGGACAACGGTATCAAAAGCCGACAAGAGATCAAGAACTAGGAGCCAAGTTGTGCTCCTCCCATCTTGCTCTGGCCAGCACTGAACCCACAATGGAATGGATATGAATAGTCTGTGTCACCCAACAATGCTTGCAGCTGCTCCACCGCAACACTCTCCATCACCTTCACCCAAAAGGAGGTATTTGTAAGGGCGGACAATTGCAAACAATGTGCAATTTCCATTTTTGCAACAGCCAAATGCATTACCTGTGTGTGTGTGTGTGTGTGTGTGTGTGTGTGTGTGTGTGTGTGTGTGTGTCTGTCCGTCCTAGGAATCCTTTCTCCTTCTTTCCTTCCCTTGCTGCGCTTTCCAGGAATTGAATAGCAGGAAGCATTCTCTTTCCTGGATTCCCATTGCCGTTTGTTGCTGAAGGTTACTGCGTGGGGGAGGGGTGAAGCAGTGAGGAGCAAAAATAGTTTTAAAATCAATTTACTGCATGGGTTCTATTGGTTTTGTTCAAAGTGAAAGGTTCTGCTACTGCAAAATGTTTTGAGAACCACTAGCCCAGGGGTAAGCACCCCTTTTCGGCCATGGGCCGGTCCACCGTCCCTCAGACCATGCGGTGGGCCAGACGCTATTTTGAAAAAAATAATGAATGAATTCCTACACCCCACAACTAACCCAGAGGTGCATTTTAAATAAATAAAAGCACACATTCTACTCATGTAAAAACACCAGACAGGCCCCACAAATAACCCAGAGATGCATTTTAAATAAAAGGATACATTCTATTAATGTAAAAACACGCTGATTCCCGGACCGTCTGTGGGCTGGACTGAGAAGGCGATTGGGCCGCATCCAGCCCACAGGCCTTAGGTTGCCTACCCCTGTACTAGCCTAAAATGTAATTGATGAAATGGACCTCACGGAGAAAAGTTCTAACCATGTAAGAAACTTCTCTTCGGAAATTTTAGAGATACCGTACAGCTTTCAATGAACACGTGATAACCTAGTGACCAGGCACTAGGGGAAATAATTCAACCTTCTAAAGTCCAGAAAGATTAAGACCATGAAATGGAGCAGAGCCAAGAGAGGGTAGGCACAGATAAGCCCTTTCTTCCCAAATGAACATAAATCCACATGAATTCACAAGAACAGAATCCTCATTTTGCCACTCAAGAGTGATAGGGCGTCTAGCACAGGTACATTTAAAAATAGCAAGAATATCAAATATTCAGGTTGGGCATTTCCATCACCCATTACCAATCACCAAAAAGTAATACCCAACCCACGATTGTGAATTTATCTATAAAGACCCAACTTCCAAGTTACACGATCCAGATTCTAGGCTGCCATCTTCAGAGGGAAGAGGCAGGAACTGCAGATCCTGCAAATTCTAAGTTGTTAGACCAAGAGTTCATGGCATCATAGACACACATTTCTCTTTCAAAAGACTAGCATTACTTCCGTAGTGATGTATGGAAGTGAGAGCTGGACCATAAAGAAGGCTGATTGCCGAAGAATTGCTGCTTTTGAATTATGGTGCTGGAGGAGACTCTTGAGAGTCCCATGGAGTGCAAGAAGATCAAACCTATCCATTCTTAAGGAAATCAGCCCTGAGTGCTCCCTGGAAGGACAGATCGTGAAGCTGAGGCTCCAATACTTTGGCCACCTCATGAGAAGAGAAGACTCCCTGGAAAAGACCCTGATGTTGGGAAAGATGGAGGGCACAAGGAGAAGGGGACGACAGAGGATGAGATGGTTGGACAGTGTTCTCGAAGCTACGAACATGAGTTTGACCAAACTGCGGGAGGCAGTGGAAGACAGGAGTGCCTGGCATGCTATGGTCCATGGGGTCACGAAGAGTCGGACACGACTCAACGACTAAACAACAACAACAATAATCTCTAGCTCATGAGTTCAGGCTGAAGGAGGGCTACATTACTTGGATGGGAAGCTGTCAGGAGCCACACTCCCATGTACAAGTGCCAGATCTGCATACAAAGTGATGTTCCAGGGTAACATAGATATATATTTGACTGCACTCAACTTTCATCTTCCATTTTATCCATAGCTGTCTTTATGAAAGTTATTTTAAAAAGCTCTGAAACACACTTTATCTATCATGACTGCATAATAGGGAAAACAAACAAACTCAGAAATTCCAGAAGAATGCAAAAAATAAAAAATGCAGTTGAACAGTGAGCCCTATGTTGCAGCTATTCAAAGCCTCAAACATCAAATTGCAGTTTGCACCCCAATAATTGCATGTATGCAAATTGCAGACTGCATTGGTGGTTTTTATTTTCAAGAAACGCAAGTATATCTCTCTGCTGAGAAGTTTCCTCTCTGCTTTTATCGTCTTCCAAAGGAAGGAACTGCAACTGCACACTTTATGCTCCCCACTTAACAGCTGACGGGTGGGAAGGGATCCCAAGGGCTTGCTAAAATCTAGCAGTCAGGACTTATACTGTCTGTGATCCAGGGGTTGCCCACAGGACGGAATGTTTTGCTGTGGCTTGTCCATTAATTTTCACGTTTTAGAAGGCTCCCCTGAGCCCTGTGTGTACATCTTCACACATTAGGAAAATGATTGATGGGTTTATGCATTTCAAATGGTTATGTATTTCCTAACCAATGCCATGGGTACCTCTTTTGCCCAGGGGCATTTTAAAGAGATTTCTGTTAATTAAGGCTTTGCCTTGTCAAATCAGTTATGTAGCTCCTACAGTGCCCTTCTGTCTAGAAAAGGACTTAGATAATGTACTTTATTACAAGTGTCCAGAAGAGACTGCTACACGCATTCTAACATAATCCCAATTATGTTGCACTACATTGGTACCTTGGTTCCGGGGAGCCATTTGCTCCCCAAAAAGTACTTAAACCGAGTGGCGCTTCCACGCGTGAAGCACCGATAGAGCACGACCGCACAGATCGCTTCTGTGCATGCAGCGGAACCCAGAAGTAAACACTTCTGTGTCCGCGGAGTACTCAAACCGCAACGGACGTAAACCGAGGTATGACTGTATGCGGATTCTGATGGTAAACTACGCTGGCAGCCAACCTTGGTTAAAAAGCAAAGTATAAAAATAAATCTCACTATGTTTAGCATACGGCCACACTTTCGTAGTGAAGTAGGCCATGAGCAAGTATATTGTCCTTTGGTATAGGCAGAGCAGGACGGAAATTCACACACACAAATGCAAACTTTTAACAGCTTGGAAAGAACTTTGGCTAGCGCCCACAGAACTATAATAGACAAGGACTAAACAAGCTGTGGGAAGAATGCCGAACACTGTTCTCAGAAGCCGGTGCACATGAGAGTGGAGTACATGTCAAGGGCCTACGATGTTAGCCAAAGCTGAAGCCTGTCTGCAAAATGTTTTGAGACTGTCCTGCAGAAACTCCAGGACTTCCAAAACCCCTTCTATAAGAGTTCTTACTAGACCCACCCAACCTGCTGATGAATCCTTTCTTGCAATCCCACGAACTATTGGTCACAGAAGCCAGAAATGTACCAAACACTTGTTTGGAGTAAACATGGGTTAGGGAGAGGTTCTTTTCAATCTCCAAGCAGTTAAACGCTTATACTTTTGATTCTGATGCATGACTGAGCCACGAGGATGTTGGAGCTCACAAAATCTGAGAATCACAGTCTCCTCAGCACCAAACAGCAACAAGGAACATCCCCACCTGCTGCTCACAGAACTTTATGCTAGCCTAGGAGATATAAAGAAATGGAGGAAAGGTGTCTATGAAATCAATTGGCCAATCTGCCCTTAGTGGGTTGACTGTCTCTTATTACTTCTCCTAATGGAAAAAAGTATCAGTGGATTGCTAAACAGAGAAAAAAAAGTCACATCACAACCTTGGTCACTACTCTCTGAGTTTAGGATACAGTGGTACCTCTGGTTAAGAACTTAATTCATTCTGGAGGTTCGTTCTTAACCTGATACTGCCGGAGCACGATTTCTGTTCTCACCCTGAAGCAAAGTTCTTAACCTGAGGTACTATTTCTGGGTTAGCGGAGTTTGTAACGAGGTACCACTGTATTCTCTGGAATTCAGAAACCAATGGATTGGTGTTTGTTCATTAAGTATTTAGGGCCACTGCCTGCAGGACCCCCGAAGAGCAGAAGGCCTTCATTTAGGAGAGATTGTGACAATGATCTTTGCTGTCTGTCCACATGATGCAACACAATGTCCCTCCATCTGCCACCATAATCTCCCTCAGCTTCAGGAAATTGCCATTATAGCATCCCTGTGAGACTGAGCAGTTTCCTTCTCAAAATTACTTCCCCAGCTACCAAGCCAGGAATCCATGATCATTATCTAGGCTAGGTCATTCTCATCTCAAATAAATGAGATACCCAGCACTGGAGTAATTGAACTGATCATGGAACTGATCAGATCTTCAGACATTTCACCTGTAGTGTTTCCTCCTAGGGCCACTGTGAGAGCTGCTGTGCCTCCCAGAATAATTTTTACCCCCAGAAACTTCAGTGTAAGCTCTCCCAGATGCCCAAAGGGAAAATGAGTCAGAGGAAGGGAAGGTGCAATCTAAAACCATGCCAGATGTAGTTCAGTCAACCAAGTCTATATGAGTATTTATCAGACCTTCAGGCTCGTGCAGCCAAGTTAACAGGGAGTGCAGGCTCAGACTTGTTACATTGGAAATGCTACCTGGCACTGTGGCACCGCAGATTGTTTTCCTGTCCAAAAGGAGGAGGGCCTGGACACCAAGAGCTGAGTGGGAGATAGGAAGCAACCGGAGCCAGCAGAGACTCCAGCTAGGAGATGCTTAAAGTTGCACGGCCCAAACTGAATATTTAGTTCAGTGCGATTATAGAATTATCTAAAAATAATGACTTGGATCCAAACAGTACAATTCTGAGAAACAGGTCCCCACCCGCTCCAGCAACCAACGGAGCACTACCCCATCTTGTTCAAGAGAACAATCCAAATCCAAAGGAACGTTTTTGGGAAGCACAGGGAAGAGGAGGGGATGAGATGGGAAGCTTCGGTGACTTCTCTCAGAAGCCATATTCATTATCCAGACATAGGATCAGAGTTGGAAGGGGGCCCGAGGATAATATAGTTGAACCCCCTGCAATGGAGAAATATGCAGCTATCCCTTATGAGGATCAAAACTGCAGCCTTGGGGTTATCAGAAACGTGCTATCCAGATGGTTACACCGTGTCTGCATTTACAACAACTTGCAACCATCCATGCAATCTGTGATTTACATTCTTGCAACAATAATTACATAGCTTTCTGTGTAGTTGAAATAAACTGTAATCTTGGAATAGAGTGTTGAACTTTTTATAGAGATTATTCAATCTATGTACACTTACACTGTTGTATACATTGTGATACATACCTTAGTTCAATTAGTTCCATAAAACATTGATATAAACACAAGATGGCATAAATATATGATACTATTTAATGTGAAATTATGTAACAATTTACCAGAATAAGATGCATTTGGAAGTAAAGCAGCTTCTTGGTTGGTTGGTTTTTCCCCCCTCCTTCAGGCTAGCTTGGAGTATATCTTATATGCCAACACACAAACGTATTCTAAAATGTTCAGAGAAGTTACCAAACTTTGATTTTGCAATTTTTACACAGTATTTTAACTTGCATTAGTCCTACTACAGCTTGAATTGTATGTACATTTGAAGTATTATATATTGACTTGGAAGCCTGAAGTATGCTCTTCCAGGTGCTTTTCGATTCATTCTTCTACCTTTAATAGTTTTAAAGCAATACAGAGTTCTATACAGAAGGGATTGACCAAGGAAGAAAGTCACGAAAATCATATGTGATAGGAGCATCTCTTCCCGAGCATTTGGGTATGAGGAATGATTTTGTTGGACCCATCTGAGATGAAGTTTCTTTCTGAGCCAGATATTCACCAGCCCTTCCTCCTCTCCCTGCCTTGCACAGCTCAGTCTACCAGTGTGTAGCAAGAAGAGAGACGGTGAAATGCAGGAGAGGTGTTCCACAGAACAGATATGCCTCGCTCTAAATTTCATTGCCTTGGTTTATGTGGATTTTGTGCATGGTTTCTAAAAAGAAGTTACGGAGTTTTATCTGAATGCCACTATTCATTCATATTTTTACCTCGTTCTCAGTTAAGGAAGCTGAAGGAGATGAAGTTTTGCTATAGGCAAGATCTGACGATTCTGCTGCTGAAGCCCGATTTCGCTTCTTCAGTGGTTTACATGCATCTGAAAGACCTGTCATTGCGGTAAAATAATTTGTTTACAAAGGTGAACTTGGAATTCTAATGCATTTTCTTGAATTCTGTAGATAACATTCCCTCAAATGTGTGGGAACCTTTTACACTGGACTTTTTAAAACTACTGCAGTGTTAGAGCACTTTCAAAAGGCATTAATAGTTAAGAAACACTTCAGTTAAATAAGTTTGCACATTTGTCACTTGTTAATTAATTTGTATTCCACTCTTCATCTATGGAACGTGGAGCAACATGTATGGGGTTTTCCTCAATTTGTCAATTAAGTAGAAACCGGGGTTTAAAGAATACTAGCAAATCTGTTTTCAAGGATAAAATAGTTTGAAAAGCAACCTCATGGTGGGAGTAGTTGTTATGATTAAACATGCCACATTACAACACCCAGATTTCTTTTTTAAGCATCAATCCTATACATTCTTACCTTGAAGCATGTTCCCTGAGCACAATGGGGCTTACTTTTGAGCTCACATTTCTAGGATTGCACTGGGAAGTGTATCTAGACCAATAGCTTTTAGAGACTGGTTCTCTACCTCCCACTCCTCCCCGCTGCTCTCTTGAACTAAATCTTACAAAACGGCATGAAGACACACAATGCTAATTGAATGACAAATGTCTGAATTTGAATTCTATGAACTGCAAGCAGAACAGAGGTTTCCGATCTCATAAAAGCTGTTTCAGAGAGTCAGGGGACCTTCCAACACAATGTCTGGTGTGGCGTGGCACTGTAGATGCAAGGGAGCAAATGGGCAGTCAGGTCCAAGCCAAAGAATCCTGTGGCATGTTAAAAACTAGCCCATAAAATGACTGAGGGGTAGGTTCAATGCACTCTACTTTACCAGGTATGTCTAATGAATCCCATTCTCCACAATATTAGAAAAAGATATGGGCCAACAACAGCAATACAGGAAAACAACAACTCATGCCAGCATTCAAACAAAGCCACATTTTTTTCATCAAACTAGGGAGTTGGCAATCTTCAACAACTGGAATTTATAATAATTTAATTGAAAATGTTACATCAAAGCTTGTTCTGACCACATTACCTGACTGGTTCTTTTGTGAAGATGTTTCTGTGACTTTAGCTGAGTTTGTTTTTGCTGTTTTGTCATTGCTTGTCTCCCTCTGTTACAAAAAAATAAATAAAAATGAAATGAAATGAAAAAATAAAAAACCTAATCTAAATGTAGACATTACCAGGCAAATGTCTTTGCAATACAAAACTACAGAAGATACTATGAAGGTAAAAAAACCCCACCATATCCATCTCATTTATATGGAATCTCTTGAAGGTGAGAAACTATCAATCAAAACAATCATTTATTAAAGGTTAAACACAAACCTGTTGCAGGCATGGTCTATCCAGAACACAGCATTTTTGTAACCATAAATCTGGCTGGTGCTGATATCAAGGGTTTCTATAATGAATTTTAGAAGGTGCTAAACTTTGTTTTGACCAATCAAGTTGATAAAAGTATGAAATGTTCCATTTATGCTTGAAATCACATTGTGCTCACTAAGTTAAGGCTACCCAATTATATTCTCAATGACTGTTTTTTAAAAACCATGTTATAACCACATGTTTTGATTTCATCAAAAAGGGACAAAGCGAGTAATGTGGCAGAGACTTCATCGCAAAAAGGTGTTCACTTATTTCCAGTGTACGGTTGCTATATTGTGAAGAGCAAAAAAGAGGATGCTATAACGGCTCATATTTTAAATACCCCTACTGGTCATGTTGTGCGGATGCCTGATCATTGTCTTCCAAAGCAACTACTCTATTCCAAACTTAAAAATGGAAAGCGGAATGCTGGTGGTCAACAAGAGAGTTTTAAAGACTGTCTCAAGGCAAATTTTAAAAAATGTGGTATAAACACCAACAGTTGGGAAACACTTGCATGTGAGCGCTCCAACTGGAGAACAGCCTTTACCAAAGGTGCCTTGGGCTCTGAAGACACTCAAACTCAGGACGCAAGGGAGAAACGTACTAAGAGGAAGGCACGCTTGGCAAATCCACACTGTGATCAACTCCTGCCCGGAAACCTATGGCCCACCCCCCCACCCCCGGTGGAAGGACGTGTGGATCCAGAATTGGCCTCCACAGTCACTTACAGACTCATTGTTAAAACCATGTTTATGGAAGACAACCTTACTCGGCTACGACTGATCGCCAAAGAAAGAAGAATAGAATCTGTGATATATTGCTTGGGGGGGGGGGCAGGAGAAAAGAAGAAAGCAAGTCTTCAACCATCAGTTACGTCTATGTCTCATCCAGAAAGTATAGCCAGAGACAAATTTTTAAAAATCCACCCGGAAACAAGTTTTACCCCTGAGAAAGAGAATGTTTTCCTGGAAAAAGAGGACACATGGACACCCTAATCCAGTGTAAAGAACAGCACAAAATTGAAACCAAAGGAAATAATTTCTCACACGCACACACTCACACATGCCAACAGAAACACCAAGGAGTTGCAGTGTTATCCACGATGCTGCGATACCAGGGACAGTATAACCTTCTTCATGTGGCTGGTTACAGAAGCTGCTTCAGCCCATTCAAAGCCCTGGAGGGCTCCCTGCCTACAGCCGCAACCATCTGTCGGCGAAGGCTAGGAAGCACTGAGCTTGCTCAACCTGTACTTTCCCTTGCCACCCTCAAGTATGGCAAGCTCACAGCAACAGCTCCTGAAGGGGTTAGGGCTGGAGTTATTCCCTGGACAGGGGAGGAACAGGGAAAGACTGGCGGCTTAAAAATAAAATAAAAAATGGGTTAAGCAAGGGGGCAAAAGCCAGGCTTTCCTTCCTGCTGGGATTCTTGTGGATTGAGGCACTTCAGCATTCTCAAGAGGCAGAGACAGCAGCTTTATTGGGCAAATCATAGACACAAGCTGCTGCTGGAGCAAAGTGACGAACAGCATTTTTTTTTATATAAAAAAAGACAGCTGCAGTTGTTGAAAAGGACAGGTTGGATGTTGAAAAGCTCCATATTCAAGAAAATGAGGGCCACCCATCAGTTCCTAAACCTTCTCCTCCCCTCCCAATTGTTCAGAACACTGTTAAGATAGATACGGAATCCTCAAATTCCAAACAAGCAGGAAAGATGTCTGAATCAAGCCTTAAATTTACCAAGTTATAAGTTTATGGTCTAAAATATTATTCCATGAATGATTCCACTGAAATCCTGAGTACACATTTAGGTAAGAGTCCCATTTGTGTAAGATTAAGCTTAACTTACGTAAAGTGTAACTTAACCAACTGTTCTGCAAATTCTGGGCTACCTTGAGTAAGAAGAGCAAAGCCCACCTCATGCATATTTTCAATTTATGTGCAAATACCTCCCTCACGAACAAGAACTGAAAAATTGATGCACTCATAGAATCAAAGAGCAGAAAGCCAATGCACTCTAATCCAAACCAAGAAAATATCAACAGGAGCCCACAGAAACCTACTTTATTGTATAGTGATTTCCGATACTGAATTGCACAACACTAAAAACCATTTTAAGCGTGCATGTCTAACCCTCAAAATTTGTTTTAAAAGGTTATAAAATATATCCCATGCTCTATGTATTAAAGATGGCCACTGGTGTTCATATGACTGTCGTGTACAATTTTGCATAGCAAAATATTTAAGAAAGTTGCCCTATTGCTCTGCACTGCACAAGCTGGGATGCATTCAGAGAAGAGCAACGAAGATGGCCAGAGGTATGGAAAACAAGACATGAGAAATGGTTAAAAGATGTGGGTATGTTTAGCCTGGAGAAGACATTTAATACTCTTTTTTTAAAAAAAACCCTGAAAGGCCATCACTCAGAAAAGGGCAAAGATGTGTTCTCTTCTGCCAGATGACAGGGCTAGATCTAATGAGCTTAAGTTCCAGGAGAGCTAATTTTGGTTGAACATTAGCAAGTGAGCATTTAAACCAAATGTGGAAATGGGTGTGTGGTCTAGCTATGCCTGTTCTTTCTCACTTATGTATGCCCATCTTAATTCTGGAATTGAGGCCTATTAAAATTCAGCATTTCCGCCCCTTTGCTCATTGTGAAGGACAGTTAGATATGCAAATAGATCTCAGATGGAAAGAGGATTAGTGCAAGGAATGCTGCATTAAAAAAGCAGCGGTATTCCTCTATAGCAGGCTTCTTCGACCTCGGCCCTCCAGATGTTTTTGGCCTACAACTTCCATGATCCCTAGCTAGCAGGACCAGTGGTCAGGGATGATGGGAACTGTAGTCTCAAAACATATGGAGGGCCGCGTTTGAGGAAGCCTGCTCTACAGTGTTCCTGGGGGAAAGAGCCATGCAAGTTTTTTGTTTTCCCAAATACAGTACAGTCCATTATCTTTCCCCCTCTTGGCTTTCTGACAACACCTCTCCCACTTACCGGTACTTGGCAAAAAGGTTCAGGAAAAGCCAGCTTCAATGAGGCATATGACATCCTAGGGGATGTATTCAAATACTCCCCAAACTTGTGTTTTAAATTCATTCTGAGTAACCACTTCATAGTTAATGCGTTCGTTTTCAGTGAAACAGAACACTATAGGAACTCTGAAAAACTGAAAGATATAATCAAGTCTGGTGCTTTTATAATGTACCAAACAAGCCAACAATGTAGTTACCTTTAGGTAATTCTTCTTATCCATCCTGAGCCTTTTCCTAGGTAGTTCCTGAGGTTCAAAATCTTCTTTAGGTTTTCTTGTCCTCTTTAATGTTTTTCTTTTATTTCCATGTAAGTTACCTTGGAGCAGGAGGATGGGGGGAAACTTACATGAAAAAGATCTAAAGCTCATTTAGAAAGTATCTTGAACTCATCTAGTTTTCATCAGTTTTAATATGCTTTATTAACCCTTAAAAGCCTGGGGCTTGCAAGTCCTGTTTCTAAAACTAGTTTTACAGTGCAAATTTTTCAGGGCTAAGCTTCTTATCAAAACACACCACAGGGTTATTGTGCAAGTTAACATTTGTTTTCTTGTTTCAAGCAATTTACCAATGGACCCACAATCTGAAGTCTTACTCTTGGTTTAAAATAATTTCTTCCCGAGAATTAAGGTCTTATAGAATGGAAGGCTTCAGTTACCTCTGTCTGCGAGATCACTAGTGCCATTTCTCGCAGTTTGGCAGACGTCTAGCAATATATGTAGCATGTGAATTTATTTTGTACGAAGGCCAAGAAAACCCCGTTTTAAATGTTCTGTCTCAATCAAAGCCTAGGAGAACAAATGCCATCAACACCCTGAATGTTTACATATGAGGGGAGATGAAGTAGTCAAATTCCATGTTACAGAGAGGTAGCTCCAAAACAAAAGGATCAGCAGCCAATCTATGTTTCAACAGCTCTGCTGTAAAGACTTACTTTAAAAAAGGGCAAACTTCTTAGCAGTCTGAATCTATATGTAAAAAGTAATAAGTAATGAGCTTCATCTCAACTGCTTTCCCCATCTCAACAGAAGTGCCTTGAGGACCAGCGGCTTCATGTAACAGTCAGAACTTCAACTTCAGAACATAATATGATATGCTGCAACAAATGCTAATAAACTATTTTTTTTACAGCTACAGATAACTGTCCAGACATGATTCATGTCAATTAGGAAGCTTAAAAATACCACAGCCAGCAGTTATTATATACGCCAGTGCTTTCTGAACATAATATATTGGTATAAACTATACTGGCATACAATGGTGATCATTTGCAGACTGCTAAAAACATGCCCAAGCATGAAATACATATTGTATAGAAATGAAATAAGCTATATTCATTTTGATTATTTTGTGGGACGAAGCTATCAGGAAGTTGAACAAAATTCAGCACTACAGCACTCAAGTATTTAATTCGGGAGCCATATAAATTCTGAAGCCAAAGGAACACAACATCTGAGAGAAAAAACGATGATTTGTGAGCAATTACATAAAAGGCAGGCTTAAGAATTACTCATAATGCATAAATAGTACACAGCACAGATTTCAATTACTTCTGGATCTTGATCTCCTTATAGGGGATTCTTGAAACACTTTACGCTTGGCCTCTCCCATAGTCTTCTGTGATGAACCTTTAGAGATACAGAATGTTGTGCAGTGTTGTTTGTTTGTGTTTGTTTTGTTTTAAAATAGACATCCATTATTTTACACATTACGACAAAGTTGTTAACTTTCCCACAAGATGTTATTTCATACACAGATAACAAAACCGACTCCACTTTTTATACATTTTTTTTCCAAAACTGACAAACCTGTCAAACACACCTTCATTCCACTCATTGCCCAAAGCAGCAACCTGATGGCTTAAAATTTCCATAATAATCTAATGAAGCTAATATGCTAAATATCACTTTATTACTACTACTACTGCTACTACTTTTACTGAGAAAGATCCCTCCCTTTCTCCTTCAGGCTTATTAGCTATTCCAAAGAACTTTTTAGGACTATATCGGGATATTGAGTGAAGTGTTAATAACAACCAACCAACCAAAATGCCTTGCAGGCTGTGATGCTATTCTAGAAGACCAGCGCAGTGCTCAATTGGTCATTTATAATTTGGAAACATGCATTTCTGATGTTTATGCATGTCAACAGTTTCACTTATTATAAAGAAAGGGAAATAAAATTACAAATGACACTGTAATTTTAAGAAGTTTGAATATGTTTAATGATAACATTTAAATGCTAAGATTATTTATTTCTCCTCATTTCCACCATTCTCACTTCGCTAACAGTGAGGCAGCTGCTTAGACAGGAAGGGAATGAGAAACCAGCAATATCTAAACAGTAGTTTTACACAGAGAAACTCCGCAGAACAATGACCAAGAAATGCAGACATTATTGACTTTTATTGTAAAGACTGCATTCACGGCTATCATCACGACACACCAAAATTAGAAGTGGAGAACAGCAAAGTCTGCCCCCCCTACAAGTCTCAAGCTGTGTGCTTAGGTTAACACCACCACATATATCAAACTTAGTTAGAGTATACTAGCACAGTTTTACGTTTACCAGTGTCTTCTTCAGATTTAGGAGAGGTCACTATGGCAAATTTTGTGTTATAGCGTGCTTTCTGTTTTTCACTAAGCATGTTCCACTGTGATTCCAGCAGCTCTTCAATTTCGTCACTTGAGGCATCTGGATGTTCAGCAATCACCTGAACAAACATAACACTCGTTCAGAGTAGGAATTAAAACATATACGTAGTCAAAACTAACACTCTGCATCTAAAAGTAATAGAGTAGAGATTAAGGTTCATTTTCATATTGTGGGATCCAGAAGGCAAAATATTTATTTGTACTGTATGAGTTTATGTATGCTTATTAGCATAATTTAGAAATTTGAACTAGCTTTACACTAATTTGAACATTTTATTGTGCTTGATGTTATTTTTCCATTTGGGTACAAAGGTTTTTGAGTTTATTTTATAAGGAAAAGTGGAGCATTTTTTTCTAAACAAGTAAATATGATCTGTAATTATGGAGTGGAAAACTTCTGATCTGGCACAGCATCTGTGATCCTCCAGGTGTTGTTAGACTCAACTCCCATCCGCCTCAGCCAAAACAGTCAATGGTCAAGGAGGATGGGAGTTGTAGTCCAGCAACATGTGGAAGGCCACAGGTTCTCCACCACGGCCTGGGGTCAAGAGACTGAGCTACGAGTCAGGAGGTCCCCGGTTTGAGTCCTGTCTCTGCCATGAATTCTCTGTTCTCTCACCCTTTCTTCATCGTCTCACAGAAGAACAGAGCAAAAAGCCACCTTCAACTTAGCCTTTTCTGGGCAATGCTGCAGGCCTGCAGTTCATTCAGTCACTCAGGCAATTCCTCCTTGCCAGGGCTTGCTTACAATTTTTCGCCCTGTGCTTTGTTTAATGTTGGGGGAACCACGCTGCTGGGCCACCCTGGTGAGCAGCTGCATGCTTGGTACCACTGCTGAGAGCACTTCAGTCAACCCACGAGTATGGGAGGGAGGGGTCAGCCCAGCAACTAAAAGATCTGTGATGTTGCAGCGGGAAATGCTAACCCAGCCCAAGAACTGCCAAGAGCTACATGCTCTGGGGCATTGCAGCTGATAGCAGCTTGCTCAGCATCCACAGAGGGCAAGCTAGGAGAGCTGTTCTCCAGCACCGAGACTGGTGATGCACTAGCTCCTTCAGAAAGAGTGTAATCCCATCTAGAGCAGGACATATCCCACTCATCCGGTCAAGGTAACCACCCACAAATAGTTCCTCAGTTTTGTCCAGATTGAACTGAAGTTTATTGGATTTCATCCAATCCATTACTAAGGCAAGACACTGATTCAGCACGTAAAGAACTAAAGCTGCGCAGCATCAGCATATTGCTGACAGCGCACTCCAAAATGGCGGACGATCCCATTCAGTGGTTTCATATACATTTTAAACAGCATGGGGGATAAAATCAAACTCTGTGGCCTCTCAACACTGAAGGTTCCACAAGGTCATAAAAAACTCCCTAAGTGGTCGTCCAGTTAGCAAAGCAATGCCATCCACTCCCAACAGCCTCTCCACAAAAAAAAGCCATGGTCAATGGTACCAAAAGCCATCAAAAAATCAACAGGGGCACACCAGAAAAAGAGGACAACCCAGGCGGATATTTCTCCATTTTCTGCCAGAGCTTTGAAGATGACACCAAGTGATTTACAAACCAATAGCCCAGCCCAGCAGTCAAAATGGCCCGTGGAGGGTGAGCAAGTTCCCTCAGAGAGATCCAGTTCCCCATTCCTGACATAAGCTTTGTGGACTATAATCCAGTTCATCAGAATCCTGAAGTGTCATCCTAAATTGCAGGGGCACGCATCACTCTAAATAGTTTTTTTAAAAAACCCACTATAGTTATTTAAAAGCAGATTCCATAACATTCCATGAAGACATGGGATACATTTAAGGAAATATCAAACATCCAAGGTTGTCACCTTTTGTTTCAATACATGTTATCAAGATGGTCTGCTGGGGGATTTCTTATAGAACATGCCAACTATTTTGTCAATTTAAGGCAAGATGAGGAACCTGCCTGCCTGTGGGCCAATCTTCTTGGCCCATGGGGTGGGTGTGTGTCCAAATTTTACCTGTGAGGCAGTTTCCCACACACACACCTGCCCACCCATCAGCTGACATCACTGCCCTGACTCCCACCATCAGACGAAATACTCCAAATCTCAATTTGGGAAATCCTGAAAGCTTTATTCATAAAATTAGCACACCGTCTCAGCATCAGCTCTAAGTACATGGTTCAATGATTCCCAAGTAGGAGTTTTTGGATGCACAGCTAGACAATGGACCCGCCCCTCCCAGTCTGGTCCCAAGTGAGAAGACTCTGCTTGCAAGCGGGTGCTCCTGATGGGGAGGGGCGTGTGTTGAACTCTCCATCTCTCACCACACCTCCAATTCAACCAGCTCCACCCATATTCCAGCTACAGTGGTACCTCTACTTACGAATTTAATGTGTTCCGAACACACATTTGTAAGTCGGAAAAAAATTGTAAGTCGAATCCCATAGGAATGCATTGGGAGAAAAATTTCGTAAGTCGAAGCAACCCTATCTAAAAATTCGTAAGTAGAAAAAAATCCTATCTAAACCGCATCCAAGATGGCGGATGGAGCTCCATTTGTAAGTAGAAAAATTCGTAAGTAGAGTTATTTGTAAGTAGAGGTACCACTGTACCTATTAGGCTACCTGGGAACTTGGCTCTGAAGAGATGGATAAGGGCAACAGCAGTGCAGGACTCTCTTCTCCATCAGTACCTGAACTTTCCCCCACTGCCAGCCGTGGGGTCCTCTTCCTCTTCCTGAGACAGATCCTGTCCCCATTCCAGCTGAAACTACAGGACCCGTGATGGCTGGGAGGACTGATGGGTGAGAGAAACGGAAAGGGATGTGCTTCTCTTTAGCACAACTTTTCACATGGCCTATCTGCATCTCCTGCCAAAAGGGGCATTTCCCTCACTGATTTGGGAGGGGGTTCTGTACAAATATACATGGAGTCCTCTGCTAAAACAATAGCGGGAATTTTCAGCAGGGGATTCTGACGCATAGCCCCTCCCTGAATCAGGAAGGGGTGTGAATCAGAACTTCCTACTAAAATGATGCTCCCACCCCCATCATTTTAGCAGAGGATCCCATGCAAACCTACATGGGAGCCTCTGTTGAAACAATTGTGGTAGGGAGAGAGAAAACCAGTGTTCGAAACCCCCATTGTTCTAGGTGCATTTTGCAACAGGGAATTTCATTAGTGCAAGCAGTTTCTGAGCTCTGGGCGCAGCACTGTGCCTACAATTTCAGATTAATACTACAGAGTGGAAAGAAAGGCGGACATTTTTCTGCCTCACCACTTCCAGTGGAGACAAGAAGATGGAGGAATGGAGAGGGGGTAGAAACCTCTGGCTTTTGTGTGGCTGGAATGCAACCTACTGTGCAAAAGGTGAAAGTCTGCCTACTTTTGACTCTGGCCTCACCCACTTTTGGCTCTGGCTGCATCCACACATGCAGACTCCAAAACGTTACCCACAAAGATATGTGGTCCTAAGGCTGAAAAGGATTCCCCCACTGTGAACAAACCAAGGGAGTCTGGCTTGCCTAATCATTCAAACATGGGCTTGTAGTTCTCTTAACAGCTGTACTCATGTTGCCTCAGATATATTTGGCCTTTGCCTGGCAAATTTCACTTGCAAAATACCCATAAAAGGTGCTCATTTTCAATTATGATTTTCTCTTCATCACCAGGAGTACTCTGCTACCAGTACCACCGTTCTACACACACACACACACACACACACACACGATTCAAGCACATATCCCCTTTTCCCTCAAAGCATCTGCCAAGGTAATGATTGGGGCTGCAAAATACACACAGGGCTTAACCTTTCATCCATGCTGTTCCCCCAACCTAAATCTGCCCTCCAAACTGAACTGCCCCCACCAAAGAAAACCCAGAACTACTGTATCAATGTATTTCAAATACTGTAGGTGGATGAAAGGGAGGACAGACACTGGGTCAGAAATGGACAACCCTTTAAGTCTGTATATAGAATGGTGGTTGAGGTGAGGATGAGATCTGAACTTGTTTACATTATCTAACACTGAAGAAATGTTAGCAGTTCCACCCTCAATAACCAAGACTTCTGTTTTGATTAAAAAGCTCATTTATGCAGGTAAGCCAATGCATAATGCTGCTTTGGGGATCAAATGCTTCTAGGCCACCACAAGTCACTTTCTCAATTTAAGCTTTTTCACATATTTGATGCCAGGAGAAAATACGTTAACCTCGTGCATTATGCTTGATCTCCTTTGAGGAAAGATGGGGTATATATTAATAGGTTTCTGTATGCACACATGTGTGCATGTGTCTATATTTATGAGAGAACAGCTAGAGTTCATGTATTAAGAGTGCTTGTGGCACCTCTGAGATACTATCACAAGAAAAACAGATATGCATATGAATTAAGCTTCGTAATACAAGTTCTGAAGGAAAATTCACAAACCTCATCTCTGTGCTTCTGACAAAAAACCAAGAACTGAGAAACTGCATCTCCCTTTCTGTTTCGTGGGGTGTACGCAACAACTTTTTTCCTAGCAACAGGAGACCCTGTGCTCCTTTTGGCTTCTCTCCCTTCAAGGACTTTTTCAGGGGTGATATTCTTAACTGGTTCAATGCCTTCATCTGATTCATTCAATGCAAGCTGTTTTGCTCTCCTCCTCTTGGTAGGAATATCAGATTCTTTCTTTGATTTCAAAGTCTGAGAAATGTCTTCATCTGTGTAAATTTTATCCATTTCCTCCAGAGACTTTACAGCAAGACCTGCTTCTTTTGCCACTTGAGGATTGAGAAGAGGTCTTCCCCTAACATAAATGAAGGTGTACTTGACTTTTCGTTCCTCTGCTGTCAGGGACAATGCATCTTTTGCTTGCTTAACACCCATTTCCCACTGGGGGCGTAGTTTTCCTGAAACAGGTTTTAACATCTGCAGGGAAGCACACCAACAAAAGAGAATGAAATGAAACCCTTACCCATGTGAATGATGAAAAATGTCAGTCTCCTACTATTAACATATCCAAATGAAGCTTCTACTCCAAAATGTAAAAAAAAAAAAGCTAAACAAGAGGTGCTGAATTGTGCATGGAACAATGACTTGGAAAGAAATGTGCCATGGCTGAAGCAGCAATACACCCAATAACAACATGACATAAGTAACATGGCTGAGCTATGGTATTATGCTAAAACTGTAAGTGTGACAACATGAGAATGGGCCTTTTCTGCGGTGGCATCTATAGAATGCCCTCCCGAGAAAAGTTCACCTCGTGTCATCATTCCATATCTTTAGCAGCCAGGTGAAAACAATCCTCTTTATTCTATGGCCTGCTATTATGATGTGTAAATTATGTTACTAATGTTGTACACTGCCCTGGGATCATTGGATAAAGGACGGTATATAAATTGAAATAAATAAATATGCATGCATGCAGTGGCACATGTGAACATTCAAGCAGATAACTGAACAACTATGTTAATACATTAATATTTACCTTTATTTTCTCTGCTTTGGTAAGGGAATGCTTTGCACTTTCCTGGCATAATTGCTCAAATTGCTCTTCTCCTTTGAACGGTACAAGACTCTTCTCAAACACCCATGCTCGTTCTGGGGCATCTCCAAAGAATTGAACATGATATTGGCGAAAGCTCTTCTTTTGTCCTGAAAAAAGGTAGCAGGGGCACATATAATTATTTTGTCACCTATAAATATTAATATTAATATAAACATACATAAATGTAAATACACATTTAATGGAAAATGGATTAACCTTTGTTTCTTTCAGGCTCTGATATCTTAATATATGTTTACATTCTTTTTTTAAAAAAATCATGAACACACACACACACACGCACACACACACATACATACAGAAAGTAGTTTGGAAATATAAATTAGTTATAACTGGACAGTTTAAAGAAATAGGCCATTACTCAATGCAGTCATTTGAAAAAGGCCTTGCACAAGTCAGTAATATTACTAATCTCAAACAATCAATTTTTTTCAGAATCATTCAGTAGTGTGGGGCTAAAGATTGAAAAACAGCAACTGTGACACACATGAAGTTACAGCTTGGCCAAGACAATCCCACAGTGCACACAAAAAAAACAGCTGCATAACTGGGTTCTGTTATACTTTTAGGAGAACATTGGCTCAAAGGAAGGTGCAACGGCAAGGTTTATAGCAGGCATAGGCAAAATCGGCCCCCCTGATGTTTTGGGACTACAATTCCCATCATCCCTGACCACTGGTCCGGTTAGCTAGGGATCATGGGAGTTGTAGGCCAAAAACATTTGGAGGGCCACGTTTGCCTATGCCTGGTTGAAAGAAAGGGGGTAGGTCAGAGACTATGCGAGTCTTTCCCAACCTGGTGCTCTCTATGTTTAGACTACAACTGGCCATGATGGTTGGGGCTGATAGCTGTTGCAGCCCAAAACATATGGAGGACTCTTGGATGAGCTATGGTATCATGCTAAATCTGAAAATTAGCAAAACAAAACAAAAACATTGTCCCTATATGGGGGTCTGCAACAAGCTTTTAAGTCATGTTTTGTGATTTGACTGTGGAAATTGCATGAGTGGAAAAGAAAACTATAAAAATAGTCGCCTACCAGAGATTAACCCACAAGAACTCAAATTATTTTTCTTATTATTTTTCAAAAAGCATGACACCAACGGTTTAATTCTTAGCTATAGAGTCAGTAAAGTATACAATAAATCAATGAGTAATAAATGATCAGTTCAATACACCATGATCAAAATATCTGTAATAGTTTTAATCAAATTACAACATTATTCATCTTTATATAAGCGATTTTTCTAATAAAAAGCTCAGTGCAGCTTGTGAGACACATAAAAGATACCAGTTTATGGTGGCTTTCCTTGTTAGTTTTTGGGCCTAACATAGCAATAGCTGCAAATGCAAAACTACCAAAGACAGAGGACATACCATTTAGTTTTGTGAAGTTGTAAAGAAGAGGATCAGTTGAAATCATGCATGGCCACCAGGGATAGCCAGTTACTTTGGACCATACCAAGTCTCCAACATTGTACTTCAATACATGAGTTTTGTCATCTTTTCCAAGTAGTAAAGAACAATCTTCTTTAGCAGGAATCTTTTTAGAGAAAGAAAAAGGCATACACTTACAAATTCTAGCAACTTGATCAAACAAATATATTTTCATATTTGAGTGCACAGGGAATGAAGAATGTTTCATAAATCACACATAATTGGTAACAATACACTGTGTATCTGTAGCATTGCAAACTACAGTAATGGTAACTTTAACTGGAATGTTCACAAAAAGATTTAGCCATATGAACTAAGTTTGGGCCACAGATCCACAGCTAAAGGGATACAACTATCAGCGCACCTATCGTAGTTTTTCAAGGCTATGAAGTTTCTGTTATTTCGTAACAGGGAGAAAATATTACTTTGAAATGAAGAGTGAACTCCAATTTTAAAGGAACAAGGGAGCCTCAGCTTCTCTGGAAGTAAAAGGAGTTGAAGCAACGGCTACTGAAAGCCACAACTGGTATCAACCATTGATTTAGAGCCTAGATATTACCTGTTATTGGAATTTTCAGGAACACAAGATTCAGTACTACTTCACACATAGTGTGTCAAAAAGCATATACTTGCCTTTTAACGTGTAGTGGGGAGCAATGGCTGACTCCTGACTATCTGACATATGCACCAATAAAATTCATATCTGCTGTACAGACACATGTTTTTAGGTGCATGCATAAAATAGGTTGAGGATATATTATCAGTGAGGGACGCGGGTGGCACTGTGGGTTAAACCACAGAGCCTAGGGCTTGCCGATCAGAAGGTCGGCGGTTCGAATCCCCGTGACAAGGTGAGCTCCCGTTGCTCGGTTTCTGCTCCTGCCAACCTAGCAGTTTGAAAGCACATCAAAGTGCAAGTAGATAAATAGGTACCACTCCAGCGGGAAGGTAAACGGCGTTTCCGTGTGCTGCTCTGGTTCGCCAGAAGCAGCTTAGTCATGCTGGCCACATGACCTGGAAGCTGTACGCCGGTTCCCTTGACCAATAGAGCGAGATGAGCGCTGCAACCCCAGAGTCGTCCGCGACTGGCCCTAATGGTCAGGGGTCCCTTTACCTTTATATTACCAGGGTTTATGTGATTCAACCCTGTATTCGTTTTACAAAATTGAGTTCCTAGCTCCAAGGCAGTGGTCACAGTGTGTGTTTGTGGACTATTCTAGAAAGGTCAAGGAACTTTCTTTCTGTTCAATCTTCCAGAATCATTTCATACACCACATGCAAAGGCTGCAGGGACTCCCAAGAAACATTTGTGATTCAAGCCGTCAGAGAATTAAATGGTAGCAAACAAACAATTTTTCCATATGCTGTATTGGAAAGCCAGTACTATTTAAGGCTAGTTTATACATCCAATAAAATTAACTCATAAAGCTCCTCTTGCATTGTACTACTTGAGGCTGCAGGTGCACACATGGAGAGGTGCAGACATGAAAGGTGAAGCAGTGGTACCTTAAATTGGACTCTGAACAAAGTAGGTAGACATGTGATTCTTCCAAAATTGTTATAACATGGGCAGTCATGGACATACCAGTCAAAATGCTGGAAGCTGTGTTATTCACTTACTGGACGTTCTGAGTCATCTTGAAGGAATGTCCCACATATAACACGTTACAGTAATCCAACTAGGATACTACCAGAGTGTGAATCATCATGACTATCCATGTCGAGGAATGGCTGCAGTCACTGCTAAAAGACCCTCTGAACCACATAGGACATTGACTGTTTTAGATCAAGAAATACACACAAATTTTATACCTGCCGTTTCAGGGAGAATACAACTTCATAGAAACCTGTGAGTCTGATTGGCAGGTGCGTATGGTTTTTTGGGGGGGAAATGTCATAGCTGGCCAAAAGTGGCCCACGGACCAGAAATTATCTGTATTAAGCACATGGAGGTTCTTATTGATCAGAGGTAAATGGATCAGAGGTAAATGGAATCCCTCTGCTACTTTACTAACATCTATGCAGGAGTGCATATTGAAAGGACAACTTAGCTTCTAGCTGGCTTCCGATTATTATACCTACTTAAGGCAAAATAAGTAACTCATAAAAGAAACACAACCATACTGACTTTCTTTTCTTTTTACCCTTAAGTTTATTTCCCCTGGTCTCTTGCTGGGAAATTCATACACTTTGAGTGAAAGGTAAGGTAAAGGTAAAGGGACCCCTGACCATTAGGTCCAGTCGTGACCGACTCTTACTTGGCGCCTAACTGTACAAACAATGACCCTGGAGAGCTATCCCTTCAATACAGCAAATACAACTTTTTTTAAAAAAATAATCAAGGGCAGTGTAGGCAGAAGCCCAGCTGAGAAAAATTATCTCCTTCCTATCCCTGAAACACATTCTTTACAGATCATAAAATGCTTCCTATAAAGCTGCTTCGTATAGCCTTGTTACCTTTATAATTAATAACAAAAGTGCTTCAGAATGAGTGTGTGCTAGAAGCTCGATTCATTTTGCATTCTGTTGCACAAAGGCTAAACAGCACAATGTAAAGTAAAACAGTAAAACAGTCCATCGAAACATAGGTAGCTAAACCAAGATGGTTGGGGCTGAAGGAAATTTTATCTGGAGGGCACCACGTTGGCTAGCTACCCATGTTTTGGTGCATCAAAGTTAATACAAATAGTCACTCTCCAATAGCCTGTCAACTGGAATGGTTTCATCATCATCAAAACGAAGATGAAAAAATTGTTTTCATAATATGATTTAAAACTGGACCTTAATGGTCCATTATAATTAAATACATTATTAAAACTTCCCCTATTATTAGATTGTCTGTCTCAAGTTCGCTCTGGGGAGCGCCAGAGACGGGGAAGGATGAAACGGACTCAAATGAGTGAAGCATGGGGATGCATGTCTATGCTCTCCAACTTCATTTGCTAGACTTATCAATAGACTCTAGACTCTGAAACTCAGAACCCTTGTAGGAGCCATCAGCTGCTACCTGACTGATCAGTTAGGAAAAAACAGGTCAAACATTGGCAACTTCAGCTGACACGAGTTACCCAAAGAGCAGAGGTAGCAAATAAATCCTGTACCTTCTCATCCGAGGAACTAGATGTGTTTGATGCTAATGCCGCTTCAACAAAACCCTGTTCAAGTAAGGAATCATATTTGATGCTTCTTTTTCTATTTCTCCTTTCCTTATTTGCTGGCTTTTGCTCATTTTCCTCTGCCTGAGACACATCTATTCCATTGTCACCACAAATTGAAGATTCAAATAGAGGCTTTCCATTCATGTAGGTTTTAGTGATTTTCAGTTTAATCTCTGGAGAACCATTCTTGACAGGTGTAGTGTTAGGTGGAGTCGCAGGTTCTTTTATATCCTCAGACTCAAAGCGCAGCTTGGTGTCTTGTGTTGCAGATTCTCCATTAAACACACGGGAAGTGAGATCTTTCAGTTTGTCCGCAGGAATAAATGGGAGAGCATCATGGCCATTATATTTTGGCATAACGTCCTCCTGTAGTGTGGCAGAAAGGTGTGTCTTGCCCAGGTAAACAGAACACTCACGATTCACTTCACAGTTCTGTGTTTTCCCTGTAGGATTTCCAAGGATCTCTGGCACTTGCTTCATTTTGATGTGGTTGACCCTTTTTTTGGCTAGAAGAAGAGAGCTACTTTTGAAATCCATTCAGTCAAAAGGATTTCCAGTGTTGTACCACTGCATTGAAACAGAAGAAAAGAAAAGGAAGAACAATTAGGATTGGGATATTTATTTATTTTGAATGCTGCTTTGGTGTATATTACTTAATATAATTTAGAGCATGCGGTCAGAAACTTACCCAGGCAACATCCCCACTCAAGGCAAGTTGGAATTCTATTTACCAGAAGTTGTTTTTACTATATTTATACCAGGTTTATATCATTTTGAGGGCAAACCAGTTTAGGGCATTAAACACTTCCAATTTAAAACTATTTGATCACTAATACCATTACTGTTCATTAGATTATCCATAGGAAGTAATTATCTGGTTCTCATGTGTCAATAAAGGTGAGTAGGATTCAGAAGAATTCATCAATGGCTGAACAAGAGACACCATTCACTTCAAAGCTGCAAATCTGAGGGCTCTGCCAAACCCCTCTCCCCCATTAGTTCCACCAAACAAGACAACTAACTGCTGTAAGAGAAATGCTAGACTCTAGAAAGGGGTTGTGATGCCTCGTGCCCCAATATGGCTGCATTTGCCTGCTTCTCGCCCACCTCATTGGTTTAGTCAGTCAGTCAGTCGACTGCAATGCAGATCATATGCTCCAAATCATTATTTAAACAAACTGATTTCACAGGAAGAAATTTAAAATGTACATCTAAACTTAAACCCGTCAAAGCACCAGGAACCAATGGTTTCGCTGGAGCTTTGTATTTAGAAATTCAGAATATTCTATTGCCTCTACCTGGAAAACTCTTTAATGAAGTTAAGGAAGGGGGACAGATTCCATCGTCCTGGAAACGAACCAGAATCATAGTGTTACCTAAACCAAACAAAGATAAAGAACAGGTTGACTCATAGATGGATAAAGCATGCAGGGGTTTGGTTCCACGTATATGCAAAACCACATACGTATACTCAAACCATGGGGACCACCCCATCATGGGGCTTCCAGAGCCGGGCATAGGGAACCTTGCTGAAAAGTTCTTTTTGCGCCAGGCATTTCTGTCTTGCTTGGGAAGCAAAGCCCTCTCCATGCCTCAACCCCGGAGGCCCTAGGGCAGGCATCCCCAAACTGTGGCCCTCCAGATGTTTTGGCCTACAACTCCCATGATCCCTAGCTAACAGGACCAGTGGTCAGGGATGATGGGAATTGTAGTCCAAAACATCTGGAGGGCCGAAGTTTGGGGGTGTCTACCCCTAGGGTGTTCTCGTGAGATCTTGTGGGAGCATCCTGCGTCCATCGTCTAAACAAGGTTGCTTCCCAAACAAGGCAGAAAGGTTAAAATCTCTTTTTGCACTGGGTTGGAATTGCACAAGTTAAATGCATGTGCAATTGTACTGTGTTTCCAATTAACACTGATGCTAAATTGTTCAAATGTTCTTATAGAACATCCTTCAAATTTAGCACCAAAATACATACAGTTAGAGCAGACTGGTTTTATTAAAACTTGATTAACTGCTAATTCCTTCAGCCACGTATTAAATGTAATTCATCATACTAATCTAAAAGAGTCAAATGGACTTTGTGTTGTTTGATGTGACAAAGGCCTTTGACAAATTGGAATGGGATTCTCTTTTAAGGTATTAGAATTTATGGCAATTGACAAGTCATTCAAATATAGAGATATTTATATAAAAATAGACACGCGTCAGAGCTAACAGATAGGACCCTGATGCTTTTCAAGCAGAGGAATAAAACATGGCTGTCCATTGTCACTGATGTTATTAGCCAAGGTTTCCATTGCCTAGGAAAACACGCTACACAATAATCCTAACACAACAGTACTGATGGTGAAACACATTTAACTAATTTATTTGCAGATGACATCGTGTTAATGATCTTGAACCTAAATAAAGTTATGCCGCATTTAATGAAGGTAATTAAAGAAATGTAGCAGGTCTTTAACTGAAGAAAACAAATTGGCAAATATGCAAAAATAAATAAATATCTATGTGTAGATAACCCCCAACATTGACATTTCTATTTCATTTACAACTGTTAATCCAGCAAATAAAATGAAAGCTAAAAGAATGGGATGATTATTCACTTTCTTGTCTTGTAAGGATAGCAGCAATTAAAATGATCATATGCCCAGTCAGCATATCTTGCAAATGATGAATTATTAGATTTTTATTATAATTTCAAAAAAATCACCAATACTTATTAATATTATTAATATTACACATCAAGATTGAGGAATCATTCTTGCATCTATAAATTCAGACAAAAAGAGGGTAGCAAAAACCATGCTGTACGATGCTGCATATTCTTATGTACGTGGGGCTACCTTTGAAGGTGACTCAGAATCTACAACTACCGTAATCCAGAATGCAGCACCGGTCCTAAAGGATCTACATTGGCTCCCAGTCCATTTCTGAGCACAATTCAGCTTTGACTCTGTATACCTGAAGGAGCATCTCCACCCCAATTGTAAAGCACAGACAGAGATCCAGCTCCTGGCTATTCCCTCTCTGTGAGAAGTGAAGTTATAGGGGAGCAGGCAGAGGGCCTTCTAGGTAGTGGTACCTACCCTGTGGAACACCTTCCCATCAGATATTAAACAATGACTTTTGGAAGACATCTAAAGTCAGCCCTGCATACAGAAGTTTTAAATGTTTGATGCTTTATTGCAGTTTTATATTTTGCTGGAAGCCACCCTGAGTGGGCACCATATAAATATATCATCATCATCATCATCTTAAATATACAACAACAACAAACATTCCAGGATTACCATTATACCACAATGCATCACATAAAAATATATAATTTCAATACTAAAAGATAATACAAAAATAATTTTGATAACAATGGAAATGCCTGGAAAACCAAGACAGAACTTGAGAGGGCCTCAGTATTTAATTCATCCATCTCAAAAAACTAAATCAGTTAAGACTCCCTTTTTAAAACTAGGCATGCTTCTTTGGGGGGGGGGATTGTTTTATATATTCAATGTCAAAGATATTTATATTGGTGATAACCCCAAATCAGGCGATCTACTACAATTAGCAGTACTTAAACATACTTGGTTCCAAATCAATCAGGCAACAATACCACTTTGTAATTTAGAAATTTTCTTAATTTCAACGGGAAACAATAGCAAAGAACTTTTGTCAGAAACTTATAAATTCTTAATTGACGAATACATGGGGTACATATACCAGTTTAGAAACCTGGGAACCTGCAAATGAATATTAAAGATAAACTGTGGAATGTCATACAGAACAACATTCAAATCAGTGTCAGCTAGATTTAAAGCACATTCGATTAAAATTATACTTTGCTGGTATCTTACTGAATAAATTCAAATATAACCTTGATATGTTGGGAGAAAATGTAGTGAAAGAGGAACGTTCTACTGTATGTCGTGGCCCTGCAAAGTATTATTGAATTTTTGGTCAGAACGGGTGGGGGAGTGGGCTATTGGTTTGTTCTTGTTTTTATTATGTATTTTGTGTTTTTTTTATCTTGTATTGTAGTTTTATATTGTGAACTATCCTAAAATCTACAGATTAATGGTGGTATACAAATTTTAATTAATAAATAACCTAACTCACAGTTAGCCTTATTGATGGTATTTAATAACTCAGTAAAACATACGGTTTTCAAAAATCCTATTATTTTATTGGTAACAGCAGCTAGATTGGGAATAGCGAAACAATGAAAATCCTCTCATACTAATTTGGCTCATGAAAAAATTAAATTAAAATTAAAGCACAAAGAAAAAGTGCAGAAGCTGGTGAATTTATTGAATATATGTCTATGTCTATATCAAAAAAATATTTACTATCTCCCTTCAACTCAATGAACATTATGGACGTCTGGAAACTTTTATGAAATGGACTTGCATACTGAAATGTAATTATCAACTTTATAACTTCTGACTTATTCTCTCCGTGTTTTATAAAAAAACTAATAAACATATTTCTAAATTAATTATTGAGTAAGCTTTAGAACATGTAACAATTCAAAGCTTATTCTGCAAGTAAGCTATTAACCATTATATGCTCTATGATGTGACTTTCACAATGAGGTGTTAATTTAGGGACCACCAACTGCAGCCACAGGTCCAAGGAGCCCTCAAAGGCTTTCTTTGGTGCCCCCAGGATAAACCAGAACCCTCAGATTCCCTACTTTCACTTTATTTAAAAAGTAACTTTATAGAAATTTTAAAACATGAAATGAGGCAAAATGTACAGGCACCACGCTTCTTACTTTCTGTGCGAAATTAGCCTGTCGCACCCTTTCAGTCTTTTACTTTGTGCCCCTGCCCTCAATTTTTTTGCCCTCTCCTGGAAAATTTCCTGCATATATCCAAGTGGGAGAGGGAGAAATGTACATGCAGTCTCGTATGTATTATGTATGCACACAAGCAAGAGTGAGTGAGCGTATGTGTATGTGTGAGAGAGAGAGAAAAAAAGAAAAAGAGAGAGAGAGAGAGAGACAGACAGACAGAGATGCATGAAAGTATGGTGTGGGAGACATCACCCCCCCAAAAAAGTACTGGAGAATGCTCTGTTATTAGGAAGCAACAGCATTGTGTGTGTAATCAATACTGCGTGATTTCCGCAACTAGTACCAGCACAACATAATCTCAATCTTAATGTGGGAGGTCAGTTTTTCAGGGTTTGGTGGGTTAAGAAACAGTTACTGTGTCACGACACCCACAGCAGCCATATTGCATGATGCTAAACTTCAATGGCAGCCATTTTGTGACTGGTGCCCACAGCACTTTCTAAAAATTCAAACTATGCCTGCTGGTTCAACAAGGTCTGAGACTCCTGTACTGAACGTACAGAAAAGGCACATGGATCCTTAATTTTTCACATTGCTAACCGCTCCTTTCCCACCTCAAGTTAGAAATGAAGTAGACAAAACGTAGCAAGCCTGGCCTTTAGCACAGCACCCTGAGAAGTCCCTACCCCATTATTTGTGGGGTCCCTCAGAGGTCCTTACCCCATGCAAGTATTATGTAAGCTACTTGACTCTGATGTCCACTGCCCAATACAGAACCTACAGAGACACTTGGTGGCAGACATATCTTGACAATCCCTCATCTTCTGCTGCTTCCACCTGGGCTTCTCACACATTCAAGGCCAAGATATCAAACCAAAGGACCAACAGTGAAATAGGAGTCTTTGTGGGCCTGAGGTTGGCAACTATGTACATTCAGGAGGCAATTCAGGCACAACTAGTTTGACTGTCTCAAGAGATGGCCAAGCACTGATTCTCCAGAATCTCTGCCCGACATGGTAACATCATTTCCCTTCAAGATTTTATTTTTTTAAGGTTACTTACTACAAAGTGGGATAACCTACTTCAAAGAACTACACACCTTTTCTCTTCCAACAGGAGAAATGTAACCCACCAGGCTTCCTTAACGGGATACAGAAACTCAGATGGCTAGAAGTATAGGTCTTTAATCTGCTACCACATAGCAAATGCAGAGCACACTAAGGTATCACATCCAACAAAGACAATCAAGCAATTGGGCAATCGAGAACCTGAGGCTAACCTGCAGAACACAGTTCCTATAAAAAGATCACAAAGATACAGCTGTAAGGACTCAAGTAGAACCATGGGCACAGCCTCTGGTTGCTCAGAAAGAACCAAGCAATGTCCTGGGAATGCAGGAATGCAAAAAGATTAGAGAAGCTCTACTGTGAAGTTCCAGAAGCAGCCATCAATAAAACTTGAAATGGCAATATCAACCTAGGGCTGCCAGAGCCAGAACGTTGTTGTCCAATTGGAGAACGGCCATCAGTCTACTGAACATTTCAACAACACCCCCCCCCCAAAATATCCTGTGCTTATTAGAAATTAGGAGCTGCCTGTATCACTGCAGATTCTCCCATCACTTCTGCTGTTGGGCAGGCTGTGAATGGAGCTTCCCAGATGCTGCCCTTTCTGCGACACAAAGAGTCACTGAAGTAGGGTCCTTGGAAGCCATTGCGTCAAGTAAGAGTGTAGGCAAACTAAGGCCCAGGGGGCCAGATCCGGCCCAATCGCCTTCTAATTCCAGCTCGCGGACAGTCCAGGAATCAGCGTGTTTTTACATGAGTAGAATGTGTTCTTTTCTTTAAAATGCACCTCTGGGTTATTTGTGGGACATAATAATTTGTTCATTCCCCCCCCCAAAAAAAAATAGTTCGGCCCCCCACAAGGTCTGAGGGACAGTGGACTGGCCCCCTGCTGAAAAAGTTTGCTGATCCCTGCCTGGTACAACACAAACGTCCTTGGTGAAGTGAATCCAATAGCTGTACAGGACGTCTGGAATGAAAACCGTTCCGGCACAAGGAGAAGGGGCAGTAGCAGTGCCTCAATTCTGACTGAATCTCGCAGAATGAAAAGACTCCCCCTATCAACTACCACTATCCTACGGAACAGGGCCTGCCCAATACATTTCGGCACCTGAAGCAAACCACAAAATGGTGGTTCCCCACCAGAAAACAGTGTTAGAAGCTCAGATATACGAGCTTCGCCCAAAATGGCTCCTTAAAACCAAGGTTACAGTCGCCAAATCGGAATGTCTATAGTTTCCATTTTGAGGTACAACCGCTCTAGAGTCTTGTTTTCAAATGATGGACTGACTGTGATTGGTTATTAGTTAAACATCTGGCTTAGTTCAGATGACAACTTTGAGCTAGGTCAAGAGCTTTGCAAATTTAAAGAAGTTACTTGACCAAGGGACAGCCCAACCTCTTTCTCTTAATGGTGACTGCTCCTGTCAGGCTGCACAGAAAAAGGCAATTCGGCTCCTGAAATTCATTCTGACAGTGCAGATAAAATATAACTGATAGAATTCTATAGGATATGGTATTTAGTGTGTGAAAACAGTCCAGATCCAATGATCCCCAATGGTGGCCATGTCAGGCGCATTCCCGACGCCCAAGCATCTTCCCTGGGTCACAAATGGCCAATAATCAGTTGCAAAATGCTAATTTTGAACACTGCCAGGAAAGGAGGGGTCAAGATCTATATCTGTAACAAAGGGGAAGAAAGATCTACTTTGGGATCTGATGCCCCGAGGATCCTGCTCCCCTGGGCAGTCACCTCACCCTGCTTTATGGGTGGGCCAGGCCTGCTACAGAAACAGCACTAGAGTGAAAGAGAGACAGAAAGAAATACAGTGGTACCTCTACTTACAAATTTAATGCGTTCCGAACGCACAGTTGTAAGTCGAAAAAAATTGTAAGTCGAATCCCATAGGAATGCATTGGGAGAAAAAAATCTAAAAATTCGCAAGTAGAAAAAATCCTATCTAAACTGCATCCAAGATGGCGGACGGAGCTCCATTCGTAAGTACTGTAGAGTTATTCGTAAGTAGAGGTACCACTGTACACAGGAGGGATTTATTATTTTTTAAAGAGAAGGCAATGTAAGAGGAAGAGCCAACAAGATAGTGGAGGGAGTGAAGAGCAGGGGGAAAGAAGTGAGAACTACAACATAATGACAGGGAGAGGCTAACCAGTTACCCATGCCAAACAAAGAGAGGGGGGAAACACCAAACACTATTGAAAATGCTTGCTACACACTCACACAAGACAGAGTAGAAAGTCAAATGCTGCTAAAAATCCAAAAACCCACCACACACAGAACAAAAAAGAAAGAAGGGGGGGGAGAGGAGACACCAAATGCTACTAACTAATGAGAAATCAATGCAGAGGGAACAGCAAACATTACTCACTAAAGCTTCCAAGCTCTACTGAGAAGATAAAACAGAAAAATAAAGAACAAGCCTGAGAAGCCCGAGAGAGAGAGAGAAAAGCAGACAAATGGTAGTTGAAGACAGGCTTGAGCTTGCTTTGCAAAAGCAAGACATACTTAAAGGATGTGGACAATCTATTTTATTCAATAAATACCCATGGGGAAAGAGTAAGTGTGTCGTAATGAAATGAAATAAAAAGATTAGCAATGAAAAATTACTAGTAAAAAACGTAAGGGGGGGGGTGGAGATTGCCACACTTAACATTATAAAACATTAAGACAACATTGAAGTATAATTCAAAAAGTAAGCAAGAAGTGGATTACATTGGAACAAGAAATAGCACAAAGGAATTTGTGGGTCCTGCCCTTTCGCATTTTCAATTCACTGATGTTACAACCATTAAATAACCAGTATACTGTAGGCATGCTGAAGATCTAGAAAAAATGAGAGTGCTGGCTATTCCTTTGTACTTGCTCATCCCTGATACCACAAAGTTACTATCAGCAGGTGATGGATATGAATTTGTGTAACAGCATCCTATCATTGGGGTGGGGGAGATTCTTCTGCTGTAGAGCTTTTACAATAACAGCCCAATTTTTCTGGAGCAAACATTGGGGACCCAGGACTGAACTGGCTGCAGGCTCACTAATTTCTACATTTATTAGCTGATCAAGCCCTAAAGGCTCAATGTAATAATAGAAGGAAAGTTATAGCTGACCCTGGGGTATAAGGGTAGGAGGTTGGTTTTTGGTCTTTACACTAAACTCCTGAAAATCTCTACTGGGCCTTCATTGGATTTAAGGGTAATGGGGGGGGGGAATGCAGATAAATTTGGTAGCCAGCATCTCCACTGCACAAAAATGGAAAACATTAAAGGATTAAAAGCTTGGCTCCAATAGTTTTTTTAATCATATATGTCTTAATGTTGGACCGAAATTTCAATAAAAATGTATAAATACAAAAGCAAGCAAACAAAAAACACAAAAATTATACCAGCTGATGTTTCCAGCCTGTTTGCAGGTAAGCACTCCCTACATTCCTGCCAACCTAGCAGTTCCTGCCAACCTAACAGTTCGAAAGCACGTCAAAGTGCAAGTAGATAAATAGGTACCGCTACAGCGGGAAGGTAGGGACCCAGGTGGCGCTGTGGTTAAACCACTGAGCCTAGGGCTTGCTGATCAGAAGGTCGGCAGTTCGAATCCCTGTGACGGGGTGAGCTCCCGTTGCTTGGTCCCAGCTCCTGCCAACCTAGCAGTTCGAAAGCACGTCAAAATGCAAGTAGATAAATAGGAACCGCTACAGCAGGAAGGTAAACGGCGTTTCCATGTGCTGCTCTGGTTTGCCAGAAGTGGCTTTGTCATGCTGGCCACATGACCTGGAAGCTATACGCCGGCTCCCTCGGCCAATAATGCGAGATGAGCGCGCAACCCCAGAGTCGGTCACGACTGGACCTAATGGTCAGGGGTCCCTTTACCTTTACTCCCTACATAAGGAACATGACAGCAGTTTAATCTGGATATATCCTGTAGATGTGTTGCTGAGACCAACTGTGCTTTCTTCAGATAGTCTGGTTTGCCAGTTGCAGTCCTAAGGCCAGGGGTCAGCAACCTTTTTCAGCCATGGGACTATATTTTGAAGAAGAAAAATTAACGAATTCCTATGCCCCACAAATAACCCAGAGATGCATTTTAAATAAAAGGACACATTCTACTCATGTAAAAACACAGTGATTTCCAGACCGTCCGCGGGCCGGATTGAGAAGGCGATTGGGCCGCATCCGGCCCACGGGCCTGAGGTTGCCTACCCCTACCCAAGGCTAAAGGCACTCCTAGCCACTTGAGGTCACCTGATTCAGAAATAGCCCTAAATTGCATACATGACAACTCTGTACAAAACAAGCTGCAACTCTCCATCCACATCAGTGGTCTTCCCAAACAATACATTATCTTATCTGGATTTATTGTTCTCATCCATCTTAGAACTACCTCCTGACACCTGTTTTAACTTTTTGCCTGCCTCCCAGGGATTAGCATTAGATAATCCATGTGATTAGTGATCTGTAAACCTTTGGGTGACCTCTCTTGGAAGTTTCATGTAGGAATTAAAAAGTATGGGAGACAGGTTGGAATCCTGAGGCACCACAAAGGCCAATGCCCTTCGGGTGGTAAAAGTAGTCACTTAACACAATCTTCTAAACCTCCCCCCACCAAAAAAGGGGGTCCATACACTGTAACACAGCCTCTCTCAACCTAGGATCCCCAGATGTTGTTGGGCATACCTAGCCAGCATGGCTAGTGGTCAGGAATGGTGCAAGATGTTCAATCAAGAACATCTGATTGAGAAAGGCTGCTGCTCCATGATGCTTCCAAAATCACTCCAGAAAGATGCTCTATGTGACTGGCAAGAAGGCAAATTTATTTGTAGCATTCATTAGGCAAAACCTTGTTAATACTCACATTGAGAAAACATTGGTGCCCTGCATAGGATACTATTCACATCTCAAAACAGACATGGAGGGATGTGCAAAAAACACATCAGCTAAAGCAAGCTCAGGAATGGTTTTTCCCATGAGCAATGATGAAAATAGCTCCTGTTGCTCACTTTATAAGATGCATTCCTGTGCATGCCTACTAGAGAGTACAGGCAACTCCCAATTTACGCAGGACTTTTGTTGGAAGGCTCTGCGCGTTATGTGAAACACCATTGGAAAAGCCTGCAAACACCCTCTAAACCATTGAAAAAACCAGCAGCACTTACCAGATGCCAAACTTTGCCACAATTGCTCCCTCCAAACCTTTTTGTTCAAACTCAAACTCTCCATAGGCCTCAACGGTCGGTGCAAGGGCTCCTGGGATTGCAATTGCAAAGGCTTGTGGCATTGCTAGGCGCTGTTTTTGCAACCTTTTCACCCTTTCGAGGCTCTTTTAGGGCCATTTTTAAAATCACTTCTGGGTTCTGCCCAGTTGCGCGTCAATCAGACATGTGAAATTTGGTTGTTGCCTATAACCTCAATTAAAATGACAGATATGCATCTGGGTAAACAAGCATATGATTGCTGCTGTGAGAAAGCATTTGTGAGGGCCAACTGTGGCACAGTATAATGGTGGGTAGATCATATCGCAAATGCAGGAGAATTCATAAAAATAGAAAAGGTAAGCTACTTAGGTGAAAAGTGGTTGGGTGTAGAACCAAATTTGTAGACTATACATTAAAAACCTTGCACTGAAAATCAGAAGGCTTTAGCTTTTATACACAGGCCCACCAAGAGCCTGGTTCAGGGGGTACTGATGTAGCGGGCTGCAAATTAGAAGGAGCTAGAGTGCAGGTTTTCATTAAGAACTCTTTGAATACATGCCTACTCTTTTTGTTTAATGGGACTTACTCCTAGAAGTAGGGTGCAGGATTGCAGTCTTGGGTTTGCGAGGAAGGGGCACAAGAATGAAAATATCAATATCAAGGCAAAACAGAACATGAAGTTGTTTTAGAAAAGAGGGGTATATAAAATCAAATAATAATTTTAACAGAACATTTTTTAATGAGCAATTAGGAAGAATACTGCCTTTCCAAAATGAAAGCAGATCACTCTGCTTTCTTCACTTCCCCAATAACTCATTTTTGAAATAAATGCCCACTGCACAACAAACTGAGAGTAAGCTCAGGTGAATACAAGTGGACCTTATGCATCCTGCTAAACATACAATAATCAGGCCAGATTAATATAGGTTAGTCCTGAAGCAGAACTGTGCTAATATGGGGAGAGGTGGGCAGAAAAACATGACTGTTCATAGTACAAAGATGCCTCACTCTGGATGAGGGAGCCAAATTTTGACGCCAATGATACAAATACTAGGCCCCCTTTTGCAGCCATTTTATACCTCCTATATTTTCACAGCAGACATGTAGTGTAGCTTAGATTGAGCTAGCAACTTGCAGGAAGTGAGCAAAAACAGTGAGTTAAATGAGCTCAAATTGTGAACCTGCACGTACAGTACTCAGAGTATTTCGTTGATGTAGCAATCAAAGCATGGAGGGCGGAGTGATACATGCTTAATTGGCATTGTGCATGTTTTTTATTACTAATGGCTCATCACTTTTTTTGCCTATGAATGTTGGTATATTACATTTCTGAACAATCAAATTTAAAAACATTATCAAGTTGCCTAAATGTTTCGTTGTTATTTTTAGAGTTCCTTGTAAGATTTAGGCTTGGCATTGTAGAACAGGATTCTTGTGCCTGTAACAGCTGTGTGGCAGGCAGAAATTAAACTGGGTAAGCCTTTGATATGGGAATGCAATTACAGTGGTACCTCTGGTTGCAGACACGATCCGTTCCAGGGTGCCGTTCGCACCTCGAAAAGTCCGTAACCAGAGCAGCGCTTCTGTGCATGCGCAAACCATGCAGAACGCTTCTGCGCGTGCGCAGCAAAACTCGGAAGTAAACACTTCTGGGTTGGCCGCGTTCTTAACCCAAAAAAACACAACATGAAGCATTCGCAAGAAGAGGTATGACTGTACTGGGAAAACTTTACCTGTTGATAGGTAAAGGTAAAGGACCCTTGGACAGTTAAGTCCAGTCAAAGGCGACTTTGGGGTTGTGGCACTCATCTTGCTTTCAGGCGGAGGGAGTTGGCGTTTGTCCGCAGACAGCTTTCCGGGTCATGTGGCCAGCAGGACTAAACCGCGTCTGGTGCAATGGGACACTGTGACGGAAACCAGAGCGCACAGAAACACCGTTTACCTCACCCCGTCACAGGGATTCAAACCCCCAACCTTCCGATCGGCAAGCCCAAGAGGCTCAGTAGTTTAGACCCCAGTGCCACCCACATCCCTCCCTGTTGATATTGTGCCTCTCAGATATGTTATTACTTGTGCAGAGCCCCTGACATTTTAGGGGGGACCACCTGCAAAAGAGGGCACAAGTTTTCATATGACATGAAATGCAAGCATGTGTCTCTCTTGCAAGTGCAGCAGTGGACTGAATCAACATACAGCATACTGTTGGCATTGCTGATGGGTGGGATAGCTCAGTTGGCAGGGTGTGAGACTCTTAATCTGAGGGTTTGAAGCCCATATTGAGCAAAAAGATTGCAGGGGTCCGACTAGATGACCCTCATGGTCCCTTCCAACTCTACTATTCTATGCTTAGAGATGGAATTGTAAAATCTTATTGGAACAGTGATGAGAGCAAAAAAAAAATCCATTAGATTCTAGACAGAAACTGTTAGGTTTCTTATGCTCAGCTGTGGGTTGTTTTGGACAAAAGACTTCTTTTAAATCCAGCTTCAAGCCTTGGGCAGGGTGGAGTGGAGAACACATCTTTGCTTGGACAGGTAGATGACAAAATAAACTGCAAAAAGCATTTGGAGCTTTGTCATATTACTGGGATCTTCAGGGTGGCTCAGGAGAAAAGAGTTCCACATTATTTAAAAGGCCCTCATATTTCATAATACATGGTGATTGGCACAAGGTCACTCAGTGAGCTTTGTGGCCAAGCGAGAATGTGAGCAAGCCTCAACACCAAAGTCCTGGTTGCCATCGGTTATTAACTCAGTTGGGCTTACTTCTTTTTATACATACCGTACATAGGATAAGCAAATTGTTTTTGTTATTTAAACATGCATTGATTTTTGTATAAAATCATGGGAATAGTGATAAATGATACCCATTATAAATCAGTTTATACAGCTAAAACAAGAAGAGACCAATCAAACAAAATCAATTGCCAAGTACCAATGAAGGAATCAAAACCAAGCCTTTGTAAGCAAAACAACACCTGAGTTCTAATATTTCACATGTTTGTTAAACAGACCAGTTTAAGATGCTCTACAAAAGAACTGTATGAAGAATGCCACACTTTTAAAGCAGACAGATGTTAGTTATATGCTCTAGTTTTAAAAGTCCTTTTGATTTCCATTCCCATCACATTTTAGCAATTACACACCCCTCCTTTGTCATGTTTTCATTGTGAACTCAAGGGAGCACGATGCACTTTATGGGCAATCCTCAGGTCAGCTCATAAGTTTACTCTTTACTGAATACCATCTAACTAGCTGCACAGCAAATGCTGTATTTCAAGTGACTGAAGAATCAACCTATTAATGTGCACTGTACAGTACATTAAAGCAATTTTACTATTACAAAGGTTTAGCAGGTGTGCACCTCTGATGCCTTCAATGGAGTCTATTTCCCCACTTCCATGCCTTTTAATTAGGTGACCCAAAAGCCCTAGGTTTCAAATCCCTAGGAAGGTGGTCTCTGATCAATTGCCCCAGATTGGCGTGCTCATCCCTAGGAATGCAGGAACCCATGCACGTGGCAACGCGAAATAAAAGAGCGATCTATTATTGGCTTTTAATTCCCTAGCAAAAATCTGTAACGTTTTAGTCCTAGGAGATGCAAGACCGTGTGGCCCCTTCCCCTCTGGAGGGGAGAAGAAGAAAAAACCCAGCAGCTGCTGCGTTGTGAAGTAGCCCCAGAGGCGTCCTTTGCAATCTCATTTCCCCAGTGGAGCTGCGATCGAGGCTTTCCTTCTTGCCAGAAGGACATCGGGCCAAGCTGGCGATGTGCGGGCGGGTGGTGGTGGTGTTTGGTTGGTGGGTGGTCAGGATAAAAGGTCTTCCCAGGCCAATCGCCCTCCTTCACAACCAGGCTTAAGCCGAAGAGGGAGCGCGCCCTATCAGGGCTTATTAAATCCCTTTCCCATACGCCTAGCAGCAGGGCTGGCGCACCGCATCCCCAACCGCACAGCGCTCCCTTGGTGGGGAATGAATCAAACATGGCTTCCTTCCCTGCCCATACGTTCCCGGAGTTGCATCCTCGCCCCCTCCCTCCCTCCCGCAGCCCAGGCAAGAAGCAGCGGCGGCGGCAGCCGCTGCCTCCGGCCGAGAGAAGCCCTCGAGCGGGCGACCCCAGAACCGGAGCCCAGGCGGGGCCCGAGGCCGAGGGAGGAGAAAAGCCTCCAAGCACGACCCGACCGAGCTCGGTCCCCGTTCTCCCCCCGAGACCCTCCCTCGGCCAACTCCGGGCCCCGATTTCACTTCTGACCCTTTCTTCCCGAGTTACGGCCCCGCCGCGCCTCCATCTCCTGCAGAGGCGGAGCAAGAAGGCGCCCCGACCCCAGTGGGGTGGCCGGGGCCAGGCTCCGCGGGGAAGCGCCTGCAGGGCCAGCCGGCCCCGAGAGGCATCTTCTGGGGTGGGGGTGCGAGGGGGGGCAGGAAACCCCGAGGCCGGGTAGGAAAGAAGGCGCCTGAGGGGGGAAAGCGGCTCCGTTTCTCGGGCGAGGGAAGCCCGCCTCCCGCCTCGGCAGGCAGGACCCGGAGACCCCCCGGGAGACGGGCGCGCGGGAAAGAACGGCCGGCGCGCCCCCCGCCCCGCAACCCCTGAGGGGAGGCCGGCCCTCCCTCCCGCCCTCCCGCCACTGACCTGCTGCTGCTGCTGCTGCCGCGCTCCGAGGCGGGGGCCTCTCTCTCCCTCTCTCGTCCGCTTCGTCTCCCCGGGTGGTGGGCTCCCCCTCGGCTCCTTCTGTCCCGGCCGCCCCCTCCCCCGAGCAATCGAGAGAGCGAACGGGCTACCGACAGACCGACCGAGTGTCCCCTTTGGTCTCCGCCTCCTCCTCAAGCCGCCTCCTGCGCCTCCCTCCCACCCCCCAGCCCAAAACCAGCGCGAAAAATGCGCCGCTCTGATTGGCCGGCGACGCCTTCGCGCCGCAACTCCCGAAGCGGTTCATTCAAACCAGCCGCGCAGCCGGAGGAGAGGGGCGCGCACGCGGCGCCCTCGGGGAGGGGGAGGGGGACCCGATTCGGAGGCAGGACGCGAGCGAGGGAGGAGGAGGAGAGGCGCGCGCTGCCTGCCCAGCTCACGATTCGGAACCCTTACTTGCCTGCCTTTAATGGCTTTATTATATATCCGTACACACTCACAAGGCTCTTAGTTTAGAAAACCATAGCAAAAATCCATTTTAGATTATAATATTATAGATATAAATAGATAGGTACTGTAACATACAAAACCATAACAAAATCCATTTTATATGGAGCCCTTTCATAAGGTTCCAGAGCCTTTCGCAGCATTAAAACGGTATAAACAAGAACATAAAAACGGGTGGGAGGTTTTTAATATATTTATTATCGCCCTTAGTTTTAATGCATCTATGTAGACTGGATCCGTTGGTTGGTTGGTTGGTTGCAAGTCACTTCGGGTTGCCTTAGGCAAGAGAAAGTGCCTAACAAATATAAATAACAACAGCATCCTTATAAAAATAGTATTAAGATAGCATTCATTATAAGCAGCAGAAGAGCAGTTGCTTGGTTAATGGTGATGAAGTGTGCATGCACATGAAAGCTCATACCAAAATAAAAACTTAGTTGGTCTTTAAGGTGCTACTGAAGGAATTTTTTTTATTTTGGTTAATGGTGTAAGCCCAGTGTTGGAAGGGATCCCGAGGGTCTTCTAGTCCAACCCCCTGCAATGCAGGAGTCTCAGTTAAAGCATCCATGACCAGGCACCCCCAAACTTCGGCCCTCCAGATGTTTTGGACTACAATTCCCATCATCCCTGACCACTGGTCCTCTTAGCTAGGGATCATGGGAGTTGTAGGCCAAAACATCTGGAGGGCCGCAGTTTGGGGATGCCTGGTCCATGACAGATGGCCATCCAATCTCTGCTTAAAAACTTCCAAGGAGTGTCCAGTTCATAAACGAGGGAGTCAGTTCCACTGTTCAACAGCTCTTACTGACAGAGGTTCTCCCTGATGTTTAGTAGGATTTCCTTTCTTGTAACTTGAATCCATTGAAAGGATAAATGAGAAAACAAGCTTCCTCCATCTTCTGTAATGGATGCTGAGGAATGGTGCAAGGAATACCATGGGAAGAAGACTCAGAGCACGGGGCAGGGACAAAACGGGGCAGGTTTTATTTCACCTGATTGAAAACCCGGTTTGGCACCCCTATGCACATTTGCGCATGCACACACAGGCTGGGAGCCTCAATGGTGTCCCTCTGCAGGCTTCACCTGGGGCAAAAATCCCAGCAAGCCTCCTCCCCTCACCCTCCATTTGTTGCATAGCCTCATTGTTGTGACGTGGGGTTTGTGATTTCAGCTCTCTTGACAAAACATGCTGGAGACAGTTCTCTAGTAACAGCTCTTTATTAAAGTGAACAAGACTGAAGACTGAGGAGAGGAAAGCTACATTTATAGGGACAGGGGACTAGCTAGGAAGGGATACATTTTGGAGGGAACAATATCACGCAATCACAGTGCTGCCTTTTGGAGGAAACCAATAAGACAGAGGATCCAAATACAGCAGCTTAAATGAACCAATAGTAGCTGTACCCTCTGGGACCAAAAGGCAGTTACTTTATCCTAATGCAAATACAGACAATAATAATACAGATATAAAATCCTTTGACTCAATACACAACACCCCTCCCCCCCTAGTGAGCACAGCAGACGTAATCCCTCAGGTACTGTGGGGTCCTACATCTTCTACCTGATCTCCTGACAACAGGTGTTGCAGGTTCTGGATTGGGTGTTACCTGTGGTGGAGGGGCTGCTATAGGGGTTTCATCAGGAACAGATGGAGTCCCAGACATCTCAGGGTCCCCGACCTGTACCTCGTCATCATGAGGACTAGCAGACCCTGGTTCATTTGCTGAAGCCCCTGGTGACTGCACCTCTGGACCATTTTCACTCTGGTCTCGCAGCTGTGCGTCATTAGCCAGGGATGAATTATCTGACTCCTCCCTGCTGAGCGCCCGGCGCCTCAGCTGATCTATATGTCTCTTCCAAACTTGCCCATTTTCCAAGGTCACATAATAGGACACAGGTCCACTAGCCCGGGTGATCACACCAGCCACCCACCGCGGACCTCGTGAATAGTTCCTCACCCAGACCAGATCTTCAGGGGCGAGATACCTTGTTGTGTCAGTCTCAGCCTGGGGGGTTGCTCTTGAATTACGGTTTGGCATTTTATCTGGGTGGACATAATCCAGCACCGTTACCAGTCTTCTACCTAAGAGCAGCTCGGCTGGCGACTTGCCCGTCGCAGTACACGGTGTCGCATGCTGCAAAAATAACATTCGCGCAATGCGAGCCGACCAGTTACCCTCCATTAAGCGCGCAATGGATTCTTTGGCTGTTCTTACCATGCGCTCAGCCTGCCCATTGGAGGATGGGTGAAAGGGCGCGGATGTGACCCCTCTTATGAAGTTATCAGCCAAGAATGCCCTGAATTCTTGGGATACAAAAGCTGCCCCATTATCTGATACAATGGTCTCAGGTAACCCGTGGGTAGCAAACAGCTGCCTCAACACCTTGATTACGGCAGCTGATGCCATGCTAGGGACCATCGCCACTTCTAACCATTTGGAATATGCATCAACGATAACCAAAAAGACCTTCCCTTGGAATGGCCCCGCAAAATCTATGTGCAGCCGGCTCCAGGGAGTCCTGGACTGCTCCCACCAGTGGACTGGTGCTCTGGCCACTTCTGGCCGCACCTCTTGGCATGCCTTGCATGTTCGTACCCATTGTTCTATGTTCTGGTCCATTCCAGGCCACCACACATAACATCGGGCTAGCGACTTCATCCTGACCATTCCCGGGTGTCCCATGTGAAGCGTCTCAAGAACCCTGTTTCTCAGTGGTGCTGGGATGATCACCCTATCTCCCCATAGGAGACAACCTTTATGCATGGACAATTCGTGCTGCCTTGTCGCATAAGGCCTGAATTTTTCTTCATGCGGACCACCTGGCCACCCCCTCCCCACCCAAGTGAGCACACGGGAGAGAACAGCATCTTTCCTCGTTTTCTCAGCTATATCCGTAGCTGTTACAGGAGCCCCCGGAAGTGTTTCTAGCATCATAATGTGCTCCGCCGGAGCAGGATCCTCATTGCTCCCGCCAGGAAGGGGCAAGCGACTCAGCGCATCAGCATGGCACAATTGTTTCCCCGGCACATGGGTCAAGGTGTACTGGAACCCATTCAGGAATATTGACCAACGCAACATTCTGGGGGAGAGAATTTGTGGCGTTTGTTTGTTTGGGTTGAACAACCCTAACAGTGGTTTGTGGTCCGTTTCAATGGAGAATTGGCGACCGTACAAATAATCATAGAACCTTTTGATTCCGGACACAATAGCCAGTGCCTCTTTATCAATTTGAGCATAGTTGCGCTCCGTGGGCGACAACGTACGGGAATAGAAAGAGATGGGCTTTTCCGACCCATCCGGTTCCCTATGACTCAGCACAGCCCCCAGACCGTATTGAGAGGCATCACATGCCAGGACCAGCGGCTTTGACTCATCATAATGAGCAAGGACGCTCCTGCTACTCAGCATTCCTCGCAAGGAGTCAAAAGCCTTCTGCTGCTCCCGCCCCCATCGCCACACATTCTTTTTCTGCAATAGTCTATGTAATGGTTCAGCTACCAAAGCTTTCTGGGGTAAGAACGAATGATAAAAGTTAATAAGTCCCAGGAATGACTGCAACTCCGTCTTGTTCTGTGGTCGTGGTGCCTCGATGATGGCCTTAATCTTAGCATCTGTGGGGTGGATGCCTGATGCATCAATTTTAAACCCCAAGAAATCCACCGTTGGCACCCCAAAACTGCATTTTTCCTTTTTCAGTTGCAACCCCACCTCCTTGAACTTGAGCAACACTGCACGGACACGCGCAACCAGTTCCTGTGGGTCTTTTCCAGCAATCAAAACGTCATCAAAAAATGGCAAGACCCCCGGCAGACCTCTTAACAGGCGTTCCATGAGCCCTTGAAAAATCCCTGGGGCCACACAAACTCCGAACTGTAATCTGTTAACTCTGAACGCCCCTTTATGTGTGACAATAGTCTGTGCTTCCGCTGATTGTGGGGTTACTGGCAGCTGTTGGTAAGCTTGTGCCAGGTCAATTTTGGCGAACACCTTGCCCCCAGCCAGTTTAGCCAACAGATGTGATACAACTGGAATGGGGTATGAGTTTCCCCTGAGTGCCTTATTGATAGTACATTTGTAATCTGCACATATCCTGACTTCCCCATTTGCTTTAAGGGGCGTGACGATTGGAGTCTCCCACTTAGCAGAGTCCACGGGTGAGAGAACTCCCTGCTTGACCAATTTATCCAGCTCTGCCTCGATCTTGGGTTGCAGTGCAAATGGCACTCGCCTTGGTTTGAGTCGGATTGGAGCCACCCCGGGGTCCAACTCGAAGTCAACTGGGGGCCCTTTATAACAACCCAGTTTTCCATTAAAGAGACCAGCAAATTCCTTGCATAATACCTCGCTCATCTCAGGGCAGGTTTGGATTGAATTAAGCCCTGAGATACTCAGTCCCAGGGCAGGGAACCAGTCAGTGCCCAGGAGACTGGGGCGACTGCCCTTCGCAATCACCAGTTTGAGTACAGCCTGTTTGTCCCGGAACTGTACTCTCACGGCACACATTCCCATAACATGGATGCGGCCTGCTGAGTACGACTGCAAGGTTGCCGGAAAGGGCTCCAGAGGGGGCAACTTACCCCTGGGGAAGAATGTCTTCGCGGTCTGGTCTGACACGATGGTGAATGCAGATCCGGAGTCCACCTCCATGTCGCACTGCTGACCCTCAATCTTCACCTTGACGTGTGCCTTGCCTTGCGCTGGAAACTGCACGGCCCTCCCATTGATCTCCGTTACGTAGTGGCAGTCCTTTAGAAAACGAGTTGCTGTGGGCGGTCTGCGATGCTCCAGTCTAGGTGCTCCTGTCGCTCCCGACGCCGCCGATCTACAGACCCTGGCGATGTGACCCGTCTTTCCGCACGTCCGGCAGATAGCATCCCTGAAACGACAACTCTTCCTTTCATGGTTTCCGCCACAACCTGGGCAACTGCCTCGGCGATCTCTGTGCACTGTGCAGGCCTGACGCACCGACTCAACCCCACGGACTGGGCTCTGGCTTGGAGTAGCCTCTAGCTCGTCCATGGCATGCGCAACTTCTATCTGTGGCTTAGTGGCCTTGCGACTGGCATCAAGCTCCTCTCTTTCATAATTCTCTGTGGCGGTGGCCTCCTTCAAGGCTGAAGCAAGGGTAACCTCTTCTTTAGCCACGATGCGTCTTCTGGCTTTCTTGCTGCTCAGACCCCCAATAAACCGATCCAGGAGAGTCTCTTCCAGATTTTGGAAGCCGCAGTGCTGAGCGAGCTTCCGGAGTTCAGCCAGAAATGTGGATACAGACTCCCCAGCACGCTGCTGCCTCTTATGGAACTCCATCCGCCGGGCCATCTTGGTCTCAGTAGGCGCCAAGTGGCTTGTTAGGCAGGCAAGAATATCTTGGAGAGATGTCTCACTCAGCTTAGCTGGAGCAAGTAATGCCTTGGCTAGCTTGAAGGTCTCGGGCCCACAGTAGCTCAGGAATGTGGCCCTTCTTTTGCTGGCATCGGTGATCCCTTGAGCCACTGCGAAGAACTCGAAGCGTTCGACGTAGTCTTCCCAGGTGTGGGGCTCTGATGGCTGGAAGGGCTCCAATACCCTTGGACTCTCCATTGTCCTAGCGGGCAGGGTCGTCTTCTCAGCTGGCCAGTGAGTCTTGTTCTCAGCTGCAATCCGGACTCTGAGGCAGGGTTGTGTTTAACCGCTCCTCAGCATTCCGGATCCCACCTTCGTCGCCAGTTGTTGTGACGTGGGGTTTGTGATTTCAGCTCTCTTGACAAAACATGCTGGAGACAGTTCTCTAGTAACAGCTCTTTATTAAAGTGAACAAGACTGAAGACTGAGGAGAGGAAAGCTACATTTATAGGGACAGGGGACTAGCTAGGAAGGGATACATTTTGGAGGGAACAATATCACGCAATCACAGTGCTGCCTTTTGGAGGAAACCAATAAGACAGAGGATCCAAATACAGCAGCTTAAATGAACCAATAGTAGCTGTACCCTCTGGGACCAAAAGGCAGTTACTTTATCCTAATGCAAATACAGACAATAATAATACAGATATAAAATCCTTTGACTCAATACACAACACTCATATAACCAACATTCTTAAGTTTAATTAATGCATGAAGGAGTTAATGCCTTGGGAAAAACTGTACTGCCAGGCTTAGGTAGGTCACTCCCCTTCAACTTGAGAAGAAGGTAAAACAGTAAAGGCCATTTTTCACTTCAGTCTGCTAGAAAAGCTCAATATGTGAAGATGGTCTGAGCTGGTTGCTGCAGCTCAGATCTCATGGCTCTTTCAAGCCATTATTGTGTTCCTATACCTGTAATTTAGGAACTTTCCCTGCTGTAACTAAGTCGTATATTAATGCCTGTGCAACTTTTTTTTGAATACTGTAAAGAAAAGCACATGAATATGACCTTTGAAGAGTTAGTAAGTAAATAATTTTTAACTTAACAAGTCTGTGGTCTTTCTCTATACCAAGGGAAGAGGGGAACTCTTGAAGAAACTCATAAGGGCATAAATTAAAGATCTAACAGCCTATGTTTCCGTGCTTTACTTTGCTGCATATTTTGTGATTTTAAATCTCTTCTGGGGTTCTCACCAAAGAGTACTTGCACCAGACTTGGATCTTGACATCCAGGAATTATTTCTGAATATGCCTATTTGTTCCCAGACAGCCAACATCATGTCTGCAAAATGGAGACACAGATGGGCCTACTTCTGCTAGTTGTTACCTATCCCCCCCCCCAGGGCATTTGACAACTGGTCCGTGAGAAGCAATCCAGGAGAGGGATGGGGAAAGTTTGGAAAGACATTAGATTTCTGTTATTGTTACGGTGGATATAATTTTGTTTTGTTTAAAATGATTAGTTTTTTAATCTGCCCATGTATTTTATGCATTATGAGTTGCCGTAAGAATGATAATAAGCAGGCTATAAATCTAACAGTATTAAATTACTAGAGAATAGAGCCCTGCATGCATCAACCTCAAGTGCAATCTGTAAACAGAAAATGGAATGTATAAATCACACAATTAGACCCTATATAGCAGCAGTGCATGAGTTGTGAAGCATAAAATTATTATTATTTTCCATTTCGCCATTGCCATTCCATGCCTTACAACTGCTTCTATACTTCTGGTATTTTGTAACAAAAGCAAACAAGAAGACTTTCTCAAAAACAAGTCATTCCAGATGAATCTCATTTCTTTTTGACAGTTACCAGATTGGTGGATCAGGGGAATGCCGTAGGTGTTGTGTATCTTGATTCCAGTAAGCCTCTGGACAAAGTCCCCCATGATATTCTCACAGAGAAGCTGGTAAAATGTGGGCCAGACAAAATAACTGTTATGTGGATTTGTAGCTGGTTGACTGACACCAAACTGGGAGGGGTAGTTAATGCAACAGAAGACAGCACCGTGATTCCCTATCACCTTAACGGATTGGAGAACTGGGCCAAAATGATCAAAATGAATTTCAGTGAGGATGAATGTAAGCTGCTGAACATGAGCCAACAGTGTGATGCAGCAGCAAAAAAAAGAAGAAGTTAATGCTATTCTAGGCTGCATCAATTGTAATGTCCAGATCTTGGCAAGTCATAGGACTACTCTATCTTCGTCAGACCACACCTGGAGTACTGTTCTGGAAGCCACAATTTAAGAAGAGTGTTGACAAGCTGAAATGTGTGCAAATGAGGGCGCCCAGAACGATCAAGGGTCTAACCAAGCCTTGTGAGGAAAGGTTGAGGGAGTTGGGTATGTTTAGCCTGGAAAAGAGGAGGTTGAGAGGAGAAATGACAGTCATCTTTGCATATTTAAAGAGAAAACTTGCTTGAGGGTAGGGCTCAAATCAATGGCTTCAAGCTACAAGAAATGAGATTCCAACTAAACATCAGGAATAACTGACAGCAAGAGCTGTTTTGGGAAATGGTAGACTCCCCTTCCTTGGAGGTTTTGAAGCAGAGGTTGGATGGTCATTTGTCATGGATGCTTTAGCTGAGATTTCTGCATTAGCAGGGGGTTGGGTTAGTTCAGGGATGTCCAAAGTCCGTTTCGGGGGCCTAATCTGGCTCACCGGTCAGTTTAATCCAGACCCTGTGGCAGTTTATTTCCTGGGCTAAAATCCTTTTTTAAAAAAAACCTAAACAACTTCAATTCTAAAAAAAAAAAGGTTAACAACTTCAACCCTAAAAAAGCTCAACAACTTGGGAGTAAAATCATAAAAAAAGCTCAACAACTTCTATGTCAAAAAAAAGGTTAACAACTTTGGTTGACCCTTTGGCCAGCCCTCACGGCCCTTCACTTCATCAAATCTGGCCCTCTTTGAAAGAAGTTTCGACACCACTAGGCTAGTTGTATTTCCGGGTCCCTTCCAACTCTACAGTTCCATGGTTTGCCAAGCCTGATTAATTTACTTTATTTAAGTAGGCGCTCTGAAATGGATGAGGTTAACTGCTAAGTGGATTTGTAGCGGGTGGACTAACGAAACCCTGGGATTGCTTACTTATGGGTCCTTGTCATCCTGGTTTTAAAAAGTGGCAAGTGGGAGTGTCACATGGTTTTTTTTGTCCTAGGCCAGTTGTAGTTCAATGCAGGGCTTTTTCCCCCCAGCCAGAACTAACTGACACCCAGCTTTGGCACCTCTCAGGTGGGCGCCATTCCCATGGCGAGTTCTGGCACCCCTTTTTTTTCCCTAGAAAAACAGCACTGGGTACAGAGGTCACAGTGCTGGAATCGACCTGGGAGAGCCCTGGGTTCAAATCTTCCCTTCAAGCTCGCTGGGTGTGACGTGGTATATGACGTCCATTCCATCTCTCGGCCTAGCCTGTATCACAGGGTCATTGTTGTGAGGCTAAACGTGGGCTACACGGAGGAAAAGGAGGCTACAAATGTAACAAACAACAACAACAACAACAACCCTAACATAACGCAGTTAACAAACAGAACAATGACACCCCCAGTAGTTTCCTGCCGCCCTTAAGTTTAGGTGGGAAGAGGCATCCCATCGCAGCCGCCTCTATAAATTTTCCCGCTCCCCGTGAGGAAGCCGCCGCTTCCCCTCAAGGGATGAGGTAAAAAACAAAAATGGCGCCCGGAGCCGCCCCGGAGGCTCCAGGCGCGGCCTCGGGCGTAGCGTATCAGGAGCCGGCGGCTCCGATTGGCCACTAGGCCGTCCAACGAGATACCGCGGGAATCGCTTCGAGCCGCCGGGCTCCGCTTCCCGGCGTGCGCCGCTTCTCCCCTCTCTCGGAAGACTCCGTCTCCCAGCATGCACCTGGCTCCGCTCTCCACCCCGTGCGGGCGGCTCCTGAGGAGAAAAGTGTCCCGGCGAGGCGAGCGAGCGGACGCGGCTCTCTAGGCCGGACCGGCAGCCTCGTCCTGCGGGTGGAGAGATGGCGTTCGTGCTGCTGGCGCGCTGCGGCCGGGGCGCCTGCTCCGTCCCCAGGCGGCTGCGCTGGGAGCCCGAGGCCGGTGAGGGCGGCGTCAGAACGGGGAGCGGGAGAAGGAAAGCGGCGGGGACAGCCGGGCCTGGCGCCGGTGGGGTGGGCCTGGGGTATGAGGGGGCTTCCGTGAGGGGGAGCGGCCGCAACAAGTCAGCCGTAGAGCCCCCCCCCCTAAGCATGGCTTCGAGAAGGCCCAGAGCCTCCTGCGCCGGCTCTCGTAACCGTTCCGGATGTTGAGGAACTACAACTCCCATCATCCCCCACCGCCGGCAGTGCTAGCTAGGAATCATGGGAGTCGTAGTCCAACAACAACCAGGGACCCATAGTAATTGGGAAAGTCTGCTGGAGAGCTGCTGTCACAGCGTGGTTTTTTGTTTGTTTACTTACTTCTTGGATTTTTTATCCCACCGTTTTCTCCGAGGAGCTTCTGTGGTTTACTCCCTCTTGCTCATTTAATCCCCGCTACAAGAACAGCCCTGTGAGGTAGAGTTGAGTTGACAGGCAGTGACAGGCTGCCAAGGTCACCCCTGCGACTTTTCATGCCTGACCGTGATTTGAACTCTGGTCTCTTGTGCCTGAGTCTCCAGAGAGCTGCTGCCAGAGTGTGGTTGATTGCCTAGCACTGCCTTTATATCCCACGCTTTTCTCCAAAGAGTTGGGTGGTTCTGCCTGCAGACTGTCTCACCAGAGTGGTGCATGCTCTAGTTATCTCCCGCTTGGACTACTGCTATGCACTCTATGTGGGGCTACCTATGAAGGTGACTCAGAAACTACAAATAATACAGAATGCGGCAGCTAGACTGGTGACTGGGAGTGGCCGCCAAGACCATATTACATATTTAAAGACCTGCATTGGCTCTCAGTACGTTTCCGAGCACAGTTCAAAGTGTTGGTGCTGACTTTTAAATCCCTGAATGGCCTCAGCCCAGTATACCACCAGTATACCACCCCCAGTATACCCAGTCTCCACCCCCATCGTTCACTGAGGTCCAGATCTGAGGGCCTTCTGGTGGTTCCCTCACTGCAAGAAGTGAGGTTACAGGGAACCAGGCAGAGGGCCTTCACAGTAATGGCACCTGCCCTGTGCAACGCCCTCCCATCAGATGTCAAGGAAATAAACAACTATCTGACTTTGAGAAGACATCTGACTGAAGGCAGCCCTGTTTAGGGAAGTTTTTAATGTTTGAAGTTTTAATATGTTTTTAGTCTTCTGTTGGAAGCCGCCCAGAGTGGTTGGGTAAACCGAGCCAGATGGGCAGAGTAAAAATAATAAAATTGTTTCAGGTAGGTAGCCGTGTTGGTCTGATGTAGTTGAAAGAAAAAAAAATCCTTCCAGTAGCACCTTAGAGACCAAGTAAGTTTGTCATTGGTATGAGCTTTTGTGTGCATGCACACTTCTTCAGATACACTGAAACAGAAGTTAGCAGACCCTTATGTATAGTCAGAGGATGGGGAGGGGTATTACTCAGAAGGGTGGTGGTGGGAATGGGTGATTAATAAAATAAAATTGTTGTTGTTGTTCACTTCCTTCCTTCCTCACCACCACCCTGTGAGGTAGAGTTAGGTTGAGAGGCAGTGACTGACCCCCAAGTTTACCCAGAGAACTTCATGACTGAGTGGGGAGATTTGAGCCCTGGTCTCTCTCAGGTCCGAGTCTGCCACTAATCACTCTGCCACCACTGGCTCTCCAGAGTACCTGGAACTGGGCAATAGAGAGTTATGTCCTGACTCTGCATTAAGATGACTTTAGGTGCAACACATTATTGTGCAATATTAATATCTCTTGATGCGATTGGTGGAGTGTTTTGCCATCTTCAGCTTAGGTTATTGATAGAGTGCATATTATACAGTACAGGTCTTTGCTTGTAGGATAGTTTGCTCTCTGTTTTGCCTTTCTGGTGGTTAGAAGGAATGGTGATGCACCCTGGAGTTAATATTGAGTCTAGTGTTCTAGTACAAGTCAGCTTGCTGTGATGCCCAAAAATAAAAATGTAGGGATCAAATAAGTAAAATAATAGCATGAAGCGAAGCCTTGGAATGCTTCCAGGCTTAATGTATTGAAGGTTATTGACACTGAATTTGAGCACCAGTCAACTGCAGTCTCACTGTTTCCTTCCGGGTTCCCATGATAGCAGCTGCTAGTCTAGGTAAGTAGTGAGTCTCATAGGAGGCATGTTCTCTTTGAGGAGGTACACACCTTGGGCTGCAGTCATTATTCAGAAACTTAGAGACTAATTTCATTATGAAGCCATGGGAATAGAGGACCCCAACCTAATTATTGCATCTGGAGGGTGCAAGAAGGAGTTGCTGAACTGGCATGGCACTAGTGAATCCTCTATTCACTGTTCTAAGTGCAGCTTCTTTATGAAACCTTTGAAAATATGATGCAGTGACTCCTTCAGGTGGAGTGTTCAGTGAACTTTGATCTGGGGGCCATTAAACTGATGGGTATATAAAATATATCTCAAAGATTACTGGGAACAGACTTCTGAATGTACATGCTTTGTGGTGTAATTAATGTCTGAGACCTATAGAACTAGACTTTTTTTCTTCAAAGAGTGATGTGATTTAGTGCCTGGTGATAATTATGTGGGAACGTGTCTAGGCTGTGCATTTAGTCATTCATGATACAGAAACGTTATCACTTCAACACTACAGTATATCCTTTTGAAGACTTTAAAGATATCTGCAGCAATGAAGGCTGCAAATGTATTTATTTTTATACTGTAGAAAACTTCAGACACTCTTGTGCCTTTCTGTTTACTCTAGGCTTTGTGTGAGGTGCCAAATCTCAGGTGAAACATGGCACATGTGCAGTTTCAGAGTATTCCTAGTGTGACTAATCCCCAGATCTAATTTAGAAGCATTTCTGTCTCCTCCGCCTTTTCCTTATACTAACAGTTGTATGCCATACACTGGCTGTGTTTGATTACATTTTGTTGTGGCCTGCATATTTTTCTTACTAGTTTTATTGTGTGTTTTTTCAGCTTTAATACGATAATCACTTGTTTTCTTTCTAAAATCCCCTTAGAATGTAATTGCTAATCTTATCTTGTATGTGCTTCTTAAGTAGCCTTAAGTGCTTCTAAGAATGGTCTGTTATCCACTAATGACTATGCCTTAAGTATTGCAAGGTGTAACTGTAGACTGACATTAAACAACAAATTGCAAAATAAATAATTAAAAATCCATTTTTAAATACAAATAAAGCAGAGCACATCTCAGTACAAGTGTGTATCGTTCATATATTAAAGACAATACATACAGTTGCCTAACCACAGGTATTTAAATAATTATACACATATATAATTTTAAAATTAATATTTGAACCACAGAAAGTATAGCTTCTAGAATCATAAAAAGTATAATGTTTTGGAGAGTGAGAGGCACTACAGTGCAGTTTATTTAACATTTTGCAATTGATGGTGTGATTTTGTTCTGTTTGTTGATACTACTTTGTAATCTTGTATGTGAAATGAATTCTTGAATTTTGTCAACTTGTTTTTAGTTCTATTGAAAATTGTTATAGGAAAGAGAGCGTACAAGTTAAAAATTAAATGAAAGTAAAATGAATCATTTGCTGCTGTTATTGCTGGGATTTGAGACTTATGATACAGTTTTATTTGAATAATCTGCTTTCTTTGCTCATCACCCAGTCTCCTGAAGGCTTCTTGTAACCTGTCCTGAGCATACAACTTATTAATGTTTCTGTTTGCAGTGGTGTAGTAGTATTGAACAAAGCTATTTTGATATTGATGTTGCTACAAATACAATGTATGGTATTCCAATCTACTGGTTTACAGGCTCTTTATTTTTTACTTCCAGGTCATTTGGAAAACCGTGCTTGTTTTAGCTGTGCATCCCTGCGGCTAATCAATCATACGTAAGTAAATATATTCAGAAGATCACTTTCCCTCAATGGGATGCAGATAATAAATAATCCAAAGTAACTGAGTTTCCCCAATAGTTCAGGAAGTTAGAGATTAGTTTATTTCCTCATAATGTATGAGAAAACAAATTAATCATGCAGACATCCGCAATAGAAATGATTACAGGCGTCCCCCTACTTACACGGGGCTTACGTTCCCGAACTGCACTTGTATACGTGAAACCGCGTAAAGTGGTGAGAGCGGTGTTGAGAGAGGCTGGGAAGCGGCTCTCTCAGCAGATTCCACCCACCTTCCCTGGGCAGCAATGTGGTGTTGCACTCGTGCGCCCTGCCTGCCTCTGGTAACTGGAAAGTTGAACGGGGTAGGTGGCTCCTGGGGCCCAACACCACAGCGATGCCTTTCAGTGTTCTCCCCGCTAGTCTTGGAAGTTGCTGGACATGGTTTCTTATCTAGTTTCTCACCCACCCCCAAGAAATAATGTTGCTGCCCGCTTGTGGGGCGGCAGGGGAGAGGGCAGTGGAGGGTGGAGGGACTCTCAGATCCTGAGCGAGTGAGGGTGGCAAGACTCTTGGAGCCGCCATGCAAGCTGTTTTCTGCTGCTCTCCATCTCTTCTACTCTTTTTGCGCCATTTTGGCACCATATCCTGGTTCAAATCATTTATTTTGTGGCAGCATGCATATATGCAGTTGCACATGAGTGGAATGCACATGAAATGGGGTTGTGCCTGTATATAAAATAAGTGCTTAAACTAAACTGGATATATTGAATTGGTCCTCAAACTTTCTGGCTTTTTTGAACAAGCCTATTCACGTGTGGTCACTGGTACCTCCCCCTTCATAGGGTAGGAATTTCCCTGTGCTTTCCTTTTAAGTTGCCAAGACCAGTGATACCAGGTGATGGCAGGTCAGGTACAGTTTGGGGAAAGTGGCCTCATGGGCCCAATTGAGCTCCTTGGTAGGCTAAGAATGGGGCAGAGGTTCCTAATCCCAGCTGTAAGTAATAGTCCTCAGAGAGTGTGAATTCTAGCTGCTGAATTCTAAGAAAAAGGCATTACATCTTGCTTCAAACTTTTCTGTAGGTTTGCAGTAAATCCTAGTACGTTTCTGAGCGCAATTCAAAGTGTTGATGCTGACCTTTAAAGCCCTAAACAGCCTCGGCCCAGTATATATAAAGGAGCGTCTCCACCCCCATTGTTCTGCCCGGACACTGAGGTCCAGTGCTGAGGGCCTTCTGGCGGTTCCCTCACTGCGAGAAGCAAAGCTACAGGGAACCAGGCAGAGGGCATTCTCTGTAGTGGCGTCCACCCTGTGGAATGCCCTCCTATCAGAGGTCAAAGAGATAAACAACTACCTGACATTTAGAAAACATCTGAAGGCAGCCCTGTTTTGGGAAGTTTTTAATCTGTGACATTTTATTGTATTTTAATCTTTGCTGAAAGCCGCCCACAGTGGCTGGGGAGACTTGGCCGGATGGGCGGGGTACAAATAATAAATTATTTTTATTACTAATATAACAGACTTTGCTAAACGAAGCTGTAAACTTGTCAGGCATGAAACAAGAACTTGACAGTTGTGATCTGGTATGCGAGTCTTGTAGCAGAATATATTTTGTCAGAGTGCCTTTAAGGTGTAGTGGAAAGAGTGTTGGCTTTGTATCTCCACTCATACAAATCTTTTTGGACAGCCCTTCATGTCACTATCTTAGTCTTGTATAATCATAGGGTAAAGTTAAATGCAAAGAATTGTGAAGTACTATGTGCCATGTAAATACAAACACACTTCTTTTTTTTACAGGACTGTTCATTTTAAATATTGCACTAGTGCCTCTCCTGTTTACGTTTGCTTTGCAAAAGGGGATTATAATCGGACTGAAGGATCAGGACAAAGGCACTTTACAGCTTTGAGATCGTTTGACCTGTGGTCACCAACTGCTAATGGAGGAGTTTTGGGGCCATGTTATCTTCCAGTACGACAGTGGCATTCTTCACAAGCCCGTTATGATGACTCCGTGGTAGAAAAGTCGCTTAAGTCTCTCAAGGATAAAAATAAGAAACTGGAAGAAGGGGGCCCAATTTATAGCCCAACAGTAGAAGAAAGCATAGTTAAAAAATCTATTGGACAGAGAATTGTTGATGAACTGAAGCACTACTATCATGGCTTTCGATTGTTGTGGATTGATACAAAAATTGCTGCAAGGATGCTCTGGAGAATTCTTCATGGGAGCACTTTATCCCGCCGAGAACGGAGACAGGTACTGAATCCATTGTATTGTTTCGGTGGTTCAATTTTAGATGTCTTAAAAGCTGAGTTAACGGCTTTATTGTTTATACAGAGTGACATTAGCGATACATTATTGAAACATTTTTACCAGTAAATGCACATCACCATGAATATCACTGGTTGAAATAAATAAATAAATAATTTATTATTTATACCCTGGCCCATCTGGCTGGGTTTCCCCAGCCATTCTGGGCGGCTTCTAACAAAATATTAAAATATAGTCCGTCAAACATTTAAAAACCTCCCTAAACAGGGTTGCCTGCAGATGTCTTCTAAAAGTCTGGTAGTTGTTTTTCTCTTTGACATCTGGTGGGAGGGCATTCCACAGCCTGGAGAAGAGACTGAGAGGAGAGGGGAGAGCCATCTTCCAATATCTGAGGGCTGCAAGAGGGAGCAAACTTGTTTTCTGCTGCTCCAGAGGGGAGGGCAGGAGAGGAGATTCGGACTAATAATAATAATAATAATAATAATATTTATTATTTATACCCTGGCCCATCTGGCTGGGTTTCCCCAGCCACTCTGGGCGACTTCCAACAGAAATATTAGAATACACTAATTTCTTAAAGATTAAAAGCTTCCCTAAACAGGACTGCCTTCAGATGTCCTCTAAAAGTCTGGTAGTTATTTTTCTTTTTGACATCTAGTGGGAGGGCGTTCCACAGGGCGGGTGCCACTACCGAGAAGGCCCTCTGCCTGGTTTCCTGTAACTTGGCTTCTCGCAGCGAGGGAACTGCCAGAAGGCCCTTGGCGATGGACCTCAGTGTCTGGGCAGAATGATGGGGGTGGATATGCTCCTTCAGGTGTACTGGATCAAGGCTGCTTATACATTTTTTCCTTAAATGACTGTACAAAACATGAACATTTGTTGAAGTGTTTGGTTTTTCTGTACAAAGCATCTTCTATATGCATTTAAATGTAGCAGAACATCACTTGCATGATTCTTACCCAGAAAAGTGTGCACAATTTTTCTACCCCATGTTAGAAAAATATTGAGTGACCAGTGTCCTTAAGCTACTTGCACTCAGTGGTGTACAGGTAACTCACAGCTTATGTGAGGGTTCAGTTCTAGGGGTCCACATGTAAACACAAAATCACATAAATACAGGAACTCCCAGACTGCCCCTCCACAAGGTGGAGGGCTGTTTACTGGGCTCAGGGAGGACCCTGGGAAGCTTTCACATTAGTGAAATCGATGTAAGCTGCAAGTTATCTGTCTGTTCTTTAGCTATGCTACTCCACATACGGTTTTCAGAAGTGAGCCCTATTTAGTTCAATGAGGCTTTCTCCCAGGTAAGTGGGTATAGGATTGCTGCTTGAATTGCTGTACATTTTTACATATCGAAAAACGAAAAATGAGTCTATTGCAATAATTGTTCATTAGATTAAATATCTATAATTTTGTAGTTTTATTTTCATGTTCTGAACAATTGAATAGTTTCAGACAGTGTTAGAAACCAAGATCTGAAAGCTAGGAGCTAAATGGTACTTTAAATGTAGGTTATGGATGCAACAATGAATGTCTAGGTGTGCTTTTTTATACCAGAATACAAAGTTGAAAATGAATGAACTACAGCTAAAATATTATGTTCATTTTTCACATGGTCTAGACCCTCCTCTCCCCTGCCCACCCCCCTAATAATCTTAAGAGGGTCTCTTCTCCAGTCTTCAGAGAGTAACTGGAAGTGGGGGAGGCAGAAAAGGGTCCTCCTTTCCTTCCACTCTGCAATTTTAAGCTGAAATCTTAGGTGCAGTACTGTGCCCAGAGCTCAGAAACTGCTTGCACTAATGAAATTCCCTGTTGCAAAATGCTCCTAGAAAAATGGGAGTTTCAGAAAATTTTGCTTGCAGCGTTGTCATGACACTGGAAACTATTTGTCATAGCATACAGTTGTCGGGGCACTCACTTCCCATTCTGCAAATTTAGGGTTAAGATTCCACATTTTCATATCAACGCATCATTCAATATTTAAACATTATTCAGTACAAGGGAAATCTCTAATAGTGCATGTTGGGGACTATCCCTTATATGGATTCTGTAACGACTACCACACCACTGCTTCAACTGTTGTAGTTGAAATATATATACGAGACTTTACAGCATAAGCAAAAAGTGAACATTTCAATTTGTAAATTAAGGAGAAAAGAGTCTGGTTTAAAATTAAAGCTGATTTGAATGTAACGATGTCAAAGCAAGGAGTGCAAAAATATTACCTTGCAATTCAGTTCATTATCTTCTAACAAATTGATGTTAAGATGGTTTTTCTATATTCCAAAAGTTGTTGGAATATAATGCAGAATACAAATAAATATCATACTACTGTATGGATAACATGCTATGTCATATTGACTTGTTTTTATGGTTACTAATCTCCTTACTTATTTGTTGCTTTCAGTTCCTTCGGATATGTGCTGATCTCTTTCGGTTGGTCCCTTTCCTAGTCTTTCTTGTTGTTCCTTTCATGGAATTCCTGCTTCCCGTAGCTGTAAAGCTGTTCCCCAATATGCTCCCTTCAACATTTGAGACAAAATCTAAGAAGGTAACTAAAATATGAATCAGCAGTTTAATACTTTGTGGCAAAACAGATGTTCTGACTGATTAAATTCCAGTTTTATTCCACTTTTCTTCTGTCATGGAACCCAATTTGTTATTTACTTCTTAGGAAGAGAGATTGAAGAAAGAGCTTAGAGTGAAGCTTGAACTGGCTAAATTTCTTCAAGATACCATTGAAGAGATCGCCTTAAAAAATAAAGCAGCCAAAGGGAATGTTACTAAAGACTTTTCCACCTTCTTTCAAAAGGTAAAATATTCCTTTTTTACTGATGGTGTATTAGTGAAATGGGACTTCACCACCTTCTTTCTCCCTGCAGCTGGTTCAAAATTTACTCCGGAGGATTTCTATAGCATTAGATTTCACTCATACTTTGCCTTTCTGCATTAAGCATCCAAGGTGTTGAACAATATTAATAGTAATGCCATACTGTATAGAAGTTAATGTTAAAAAGCGACATACAGCCACTATTAAAAACACTAATTGAAAGCAAGTGCAGGTTTGTAAAAAGAGCAGCCAATCAAAAATCAGAAGCAGAAAAACAAATCACTCCTGCGGTCTAAAGACTTGCCCAAACAAGAAGGCCTCCATTTGCTGGTGGAGTTTAATGCGGGTGAAAGACACTAAATAGGCGTCCTTGGGAAAGAGTTTCAAACCCTAGGCATGACTACTGAAAAGGTACTTTCTTGTATCCTTGCCAAACGTATTTTATAGGAGCAGTGTTGAAGCCAATCAGACTAAGTTCATTAGAGATGGTAGTCAGGCTTGAAGCCATGCACTGTTGAATCACACCAAATTATTTCCTTAAATTTTTCCAATGGGAGTTTTTGGTGATTGGTGGGTTGACTTACTCATCCAAAAGTTTTAGGTTCAGAGTTCGGCAGCCTTTTGTCCTCTTCCTTGGAGCTATCTATGCTGAATCCCTCTTCATTTCCAGTGGATTCAGCTATCAGACCTCCAAGGCCAGGGGTCAGCAACCTTTTTCAGCTGTGGGCTGGTCCACCGTCCCTCAGACCATGTGGTGGGCTGGACTATATTTTGGGGGGAAAACCAATGAATGAATTCCTATGCCCCACAAATAACCCAGAGATGCATTTTAAATAAAAGCACACATTCTACTCATGTAAAAACACCAGGCAGACCCTACAAATAACCCAGAGATGCATTTTAAATAAAAGGACACATTCTGGGCCGAATTGAGAAGGTGATTGGGCTGCATCCAGCCCACGGGCCTTAGGTTGCCTACCCCTGTCCAACGCAGTTTGTTGTGGTTTCTGATCACCAGAAGTGATTGACCCTGTGGGGAAGATTAATGACACTTGCTTCCTGGCAGCAGGGGTGCTGCTGTTTACTGAGAGGAGAGGCTGGAAGGTCAGCATGGTATAGGAGCTGCACTGACCTCCCTGCTATTCTGCCCCTTTACCTCCTGTTAAGTGGCAGTGATGCGGTTGCTAGGAATCTGGCTTTGGGGCTCTGTTCCACTGGGCAGGCCACTTCTGATTATCACTGCAAGAAGGGTCTAAGATCCATGCCATACCACATTTCCACTGGGCATGTCTTTCAAATGAAAATTGTAGACATTTAAAAGAGAATTGCAAGATAGGGGACTCAAATACTTTAAACTGCTACAGGTTACTTTAAAAATAGATAGCTTCAGATTTTAAAAAAATGTAAAGAGCACATACAGTGTTCTTCCATGCATAAGCCCCCATTTTCAAAACTGTTGAAATACAGCTTGTCCAGTCTGGTTAACAACCAATTTAAGATGACAACACTGCTTCATTCAGTACAGCTAATTCTCATGCTTTCTTCCTATGTGGAGCAGTGCATGGAAAGCAAGCTTATGGCCTGCCCCACTCAAATGTGTGCTTGCCTTTGTCCAGCTACACAACGTTCAGACTGAAGTTGGGGTAGTCAGTGGTTGCCACCTGCATTGCACCTACTGTTCTTGGTGTATTAAAAAATCTAGCAGCAGTAGCAAACAACCCTTTTCCTTTTGTGTAGAGGCTTTTAAGCAGAGGTTGGATAACAACCTACCATGGATGTTGTAGCTGTGAACTTCCTGCTTTGGCATGGGAAACCTAAGACCTGTGTTCTCTAGGCCTGCTCTGCATCCTCCTCAAGTGCCTGGCTGGGATCTGTACATGAATGGTGACAATTCTTCTTGCTTGTCTGATAGAGAGAGTTATATGTAGGTGCTATGGCTGTTGCATGTGTTGCTTCAAAGGAAAACTGAGGCCGTCAGGATTTTACACTTCATCCCAAATTCCATAAGTGTGGAGTCATAAGACTGAGACATGTCCCATAAATTATTAAAGAACTGCACATTTCTTAAATAAAAGTTGAGGGAATGTAGCTTTAAGTCTTATAAAATGTGTTTTCTACTTTCAGATCCGTGAAACTGGTGAAAGACCAAGCAATGAAGAAATTTTACGATTCTCTAAACTATTTGAAGATGAGCTAACCCTTGATAATCTCACAAGACCTCAGTTGGTAGCTCTCTGTAAACTGTTAGAACTTCAGTCAATGGGGACAAATAATTTTCTTCGTTTCCAGCTAATAATGAGGTTGAGATCTATAAAAGCAGATGATAAAGTAAGAGAATTCCCTTTTGCTACAAATTTTCTAGTTGCTTCTGTTGTTTCAAATGGCTTTTAAAATTATTTTAAGCAACTGCATTGTGGAATGCAGAATTTCATTCATCTGGGAATGTTGGGTCTATTTCACAATTAGACTTGCTATAGGACAGCTATAGTCTTACCACGAAACATAGAACAGTTGATTAGAACGTACTTGGCAGCCCTTGTCTGGCACTAAACTGAATTCCATCCTCTAATGGTATCCTGCTTTCTTGTAATGATTGTATTATTAGGTGATAAAGATATTTCTTCACAGTGATTAGTGTAGTTATTGATATTTGTGTCTGTCTAGCTGATTGCTGAGGAAAATGTGGACACCCTGACTGTTAAAGAGCTACAAGCAGCATGTCGTGCAAGAGGCATGAGAGCACTTGGCGTAACAGAAGACCGTTTGAGGGATCAGCTTAAGCAGGTACTGATCAAGAAAGAGGGTACATGAGCTTTTGATCACCCAAAAGCAGCTCATGCTGTGTGTGTTTTGGCATCATTTCTTGGTCCTCCATTTACCAGAAGTAATGCATTTAGCATTAAACCTGGAAATGTATACTCAATTCTGACCAAACTAAGCCTCCTAGAGCAAAAGCCTTCTAACACTTCCAGAGTTGACACTAAACACATTATTTCTGGTAAATGAGTCACATAGCCACAAGAGGGCCGTGAAAATTAGTGTCCAAAGCTTTTTAGACTCGTCTACCCGTATAGGAGCATATTGGTTGCCAGATGTGAACTATGTTGTCATGTTTCTGCTCTCCTACACTGCTGTCATACATTTCCCACCCTCCTAGTCCTGTGATGTGCACAATCTCTGCTTGGAGGAGATATGTTGCTATGAGGCAAATATACTTGCCACAAATTCATATCAATTATTTGTGTCCCACCCTGAGACTTTTTCCCCCAGGATTTGAAAGGCTATCAGTTATCAGAGCTGTTTAACATGATATTCTCCTGCCCCAAATCCTTGATTAACAGCACTTTTATTCAGAAGTTCAATAGTAGTTGAAAAATAAATGGATTTAGCTAGATTTACCCAGTTCATAAGTGTTTTGGAGTGTAGAAAGATGTACTGTTCTAATACTTTATCTTTTAATTGCAGTGGTTAGACTTGCATCTGAACCAGGAAATCCCAACTTCACTGCTTATTTTATCCAGAGCTATGTACCTTCCAGATACTCTTTCACCAGCTGACCAGCTTAAAACAACCCTGCAAACACTACCTGAAAGTGTGGTATGTCTTATTTAAATTGCAACTACATTCTGTTAACGCCATTGAATCTAAAATCTTTGTTCCTTAGGGGGCTTTCTCTGCTACAGCATATAATTCTAGTGCTGGAGATGTTTCATATTCTGAAGCATTTTCATCTTTCAAATCCAGAATAATGCTGCTTGTTGATTCGCTGCAAATATGCACCGTCTCATTTCTCATTCATGCTTTAGCATTTGAATATAGATACAGGTATATGGTTGATATTGCAATTTATTTAAGGTTGCCCTCTCTTAATGCACAAATTTAGCAACTGAAGTGTTTTCCACACTTTATCTCTGTGGTGAAGAGAAGCTGCACTGGGTTTTTATAAGTCAAGCTAGTGGTCAGAGTGCAGGAGCAGGGCAAGTGCATATTGACTCATTAGTAAGACCAGTGCTTTTTTCTGGGGGGATGCAGGGGTACACATACCCCTAAACATTTTGTGAATCTTTATACTTTTGTCCATTTACGGTCTTTATTTTTCCCAATTTGATATTCTTGAGTCAAAATTAGAGTACCCCTAATCATTTTTTTAAGGAAAAAAAGCACTGAGCAAGACCTACTTTAGTCACCTAGCTGAGATTGAAACTATGTACTGTACTGCTTTTGTGCTGTGGACTGTACTTATGGTGATTTACAAAACCAGTTGTTCTTCTATTGTCCTTTACAGTTCTATGGATGGTGGATTGATCCTTGATGTTCAAAGCAAATTTTTAAAAAGCAGAGATTAGAGAGGATTAATTAGTTTTGTGGTAAACAGTATAGCATGCAGGACATAATTCATCCCTTACCGTTATGCCTGATCTAAATCACATATGTAATAAAAGTTTACTATTGTCATTTATCTGCATCAGTTTTCTTGTGTGGTGTGGAGTAGTGCTAAGGGTGTTAAATAACTGACTGCGATATTCTTGGTTCAAATCACTGGTTGACCCATTTTGCGCTTTTAAGTGTTACTCTTCTTGCACCCTGTGTGAGTGAGCAGCATAGGATTGGTTGGAGCAGGGGTCCCCAGACTTACCGGCGTTTGAGCCGGTTCCCACCGCGCCGATCGCGCGGCGGGCCGGAGGGCGGGGGAGCGAGCGCCTGTGCGGGCCGGCGGGCGGGGGAGTGCACACCCGTGCGCATGCGCACGGGCGCTTACTGGCGCGGCGGCGCGCTTCCAGGGTGGGAAAAGCGCCGAAAATCCGTTGTGCACATGCGCGTGGGCCTCCCCCGCCCCGGAAGTGCACCAGAAATGACTTCTTCCAGGTCGGGAGAGGCCCATACGCATGCGCACAAAGGATTTTCGGCGCTTTTTTTCCCAACCCGGAAGAGCGTTGCCGCGCTGCGCGCCATAAGAGCAGGCGGCGGGGGTCGTCGCGGGCCGGATTGGCAGGCTAATTGGGCCGCATCCGGCCCGGGGGCCGTAGTTTGGGGACCCCTGGGTTGGAGCTTTCTTACATTGTAGAATGCGGAAGTAAACAGCTAGACCAGACTGCTACCGGTAGTACTATGTGTACTCTTCTGTTAAAATTCCTATAGAACAGTGTAAAATCTGGAAGTCGATTGGTTTTTGTTTGTTTGTTTTAGGCCAAAGAAGCTCAAGTTAAAGCGGCAGAAGTGGAAGGAGAAAAACTGGACAATAAAGCCAGACTGGAGGCAACCCTTCAGGAGGAAGAAGCTATTAGGAAAGAAAACCAAGAAAAAGAATTGGAAAGGCTGTCAGAAGCTGCTGAGAAGGCCAAGGAGACCCTTCAGGTTGCTGAGAGGGTAGGCTCTTTAAAAAGGCACCAGTGTCTGTTGTGAACGCTTTACTCCATCCTTACTTTTTTTCAGTCTCTCTTAACTTTCTGTGAAGTTGATTTTGCACTTCTTCCAAATGGGCAACTTCCAAATAGAAACTTGTAATAATAATAAATACATATGATGGTCACGATGCAGAGGGGCACTTGGATGCATACATTTTTTTCTGCAGCTGTTTCAGAAACTTAAATCACACAGATCAGGGGTTTGATATGTAAAAGTAGGGGAAAGTTGTAAGCTTGCACTGGTTACAGGATAGTTTTAAGCATTTCTTATGCCGAACTCCCAACTTGTTTTTTAATTTTAAAAAATGGTTCACTATAAGGGCTCTGATTTTTAGTACCACAACTGTGCATAAACCTGTGACTTTCTATAATCCTCTGTGAAGGAGGAAAATGTATGGTTTCTACCCCCCCCTCCAAAAAAAGATTGAAAGTTTAGTGTAACAGGAGCTGCTGCCTGTATAGTCTTTTCCTACATATTGCCTTTCCAATAATGGTCATTATATTGCACATACAGAAGCAACATGGCCCCAATCAAAAGCTACTGGCAGGATTCTTTCCCCTCTCTCTCAGCAAAAATTATATCATTGGGAGGGACATCAACCTGTACCATTACCCAGTGGATCAAGAACTCCTCCTCTTTCCTACCCTTTCAGCTACACTGCAAATGCAGACATGAAGGTGAAATGAAATTAGTCCCACTCACTAGCCAGAGACAACAACTGATTTAATTCCTTCTCTCTCCCAGTAAGAACATGTGTTGGAACTGTCAAATGCCATGCATAGAGCTTCAGAGGTGGAACTTGGGGTCGTGATCAAAATGTGTTTTTAAATTCCGGGTTTTATATGATGTTACTTTGTGTTTTAGAAGGAGGTGGATGCAATAGATATTGATACTTCAGCTGTGCATATAAAGGAAAGCAAGATAGCTGTGGATACCGAACAAGAACTGGCAAAGGTGGACCTGACCCTGCATTCAGAGACTTTGAAAGATACAGCACCAGTATTGGAGGGCATCAAGGTGAATAGTGGGGCAAGGCTGAGAGCGGATATACTGCAACACACCACAACACTTTTTTCCACGTTGGGCTGTTGCAAGATTAACTCTCATCCAAGAAAATCAATAGATTTTGTGGAAGAGCTGCTGTTGGGTTTTTTTTAATTACAGGTGTTTTTCATTTGCAGAACACTGTAAGTAGCTGAAATTTGGGGACATAGTTAGTTACTGTGCAGGTGACAATAAATCAGGACTATGTTTTGGGTCTCCTGTGTAAATTATGCTATGAACAGTGACTCTGGGGTGGTGGTTAATTCTGTCTAAATTAGCTAATGAATCCAGTTATGAAAGATGCAGATTCACGCTAAGTGTATGCCTGTATATACCAATATTCAGTTATGATTGCTTCTGTTCAGAGCTCCATGTATGTTTCATGGTGCCCAAGATCTCTTGCATTTTTGGGTTGCTTTGAGAGATCATTTTGGTGGAGGTTGCAGAGCTGCATTGCACTTGAAACAAGTTTAAACTTCTCCAAATTGTCCATTAAGAAAAATTATAGGTGCAGGCTGTCTACTGTCTCTGTTAGGGATGGAGAACCTTCATGTGTTCCTGGATTATTATCTCCCATCATTTCTGCCCATTGGAGTCCAACAAGGCCCACACATTCTAAGCTATAGATTTTGCGAAGCCTCTTTGCTCAAGAACTGGTTAAAATAATTAAAATAAGGCTGGTTAGGCTACTTCCAAACCTAAGTGGTTAGGAGACTCTATTCCTTCTACTGGTCTTAATATTCCCCAGTGAAGAGTATATTGACTTGAAAGAGATCTTCATCTGGTATTTTCATTTAGATTCTTCAGCACTCATTTTAAAAAAAACCCAAAATTGTGGTTTTATGGGTTAATCCTGCCAGCTTGTCTCTGTTTCAACAACAGCAAGAATTCACACTTCCTTGAAATGTACTATCTGGGTTAGTAGACATGGAAGATTTGACATGGAGTTTTCTGTATCATATTCTCAACTAGATTGATTAGCTTTATCTAATATTTATAAATTAATCACAGTGCATAATATATATTTGCTCTTGTTGTGTAGTAATCTTGTATAGTATAGTTTAGCATTTTGTATAGCGTACTTCATGGGTAGCCAACTTGAACTCCAGAGGCTGTGGTAGATTGTGGTTCTTCTGAAGGTCATGTGAACCTAGCTATGGCATAAAAACTGACCCTATCAACTAGTTTGCAATTAACTTGTGGTACATTTTCCAAAAAGGGTTGGCCACCACTGGTGTACTCCATAGCTTATAATTTAGTAATTGCGTGCCTCTTGTGTAGAAGTAGTCATAAGAACATGGATGTCTACTTATTAGTTCTTGTTGTTTTCACGCTGCAAAGTTTGAAGCATGGCTGTGGTGGCTATGTGTTAAGGTTAGGAATGCTTTTTTATTTCTGGAACGTTGAAAACACCTACTAGAAGTAGTAAAATGGCTTATGAGCAATATCAGCAAATTATCATTTCTGTTAAATTCTAAACTCTGATGTGCCCAATAGTTGTCTTAGACACAAGTCTGTGGTTCTCAAAGTTGGGCCTCCAGATGATGCCAGACTACAACTCCCATCACCCCTCCTGTGATGTCACTTGGCCTGGAAACTTGTAATAAGCATGTGAGAATTCTAGGATCCCCCCCCAAAAAAAACCCCTCTTATTTTAGGCTTTAGTATTTTGACGAAATTTCTTACTGGAAAACTTAATGTGCCTCTTTCCCCACAAGCACTTTTCTTTACTTTTTCTAGCAAATTTCCATCTTCTCCTCTTTCTCAGCCCCTCAGAAGCAGGCTTAGTTATGCTAGGCAATGCGGAGAAAAATAGGTACTGACAAGAAAAATCTTGTAGAAGATTGTTTCATGGAGTCAGAAACTATATACAGATCTTCAGATTTCCCCTATTGCCCAGAGAGGACTTGGCCAGTGATTGTGCATTCTCTGGTTTTCATCTCGACCAGTAGCAATTTGAAACCCTCTGGGAGTGTAAAGGAAACTTGTATGTTGGACTTTATGCATGAGCCACATATGAAACTGTTACCCAAGGAAACCTGCAGGGTATCTCCAGAAGACTTTATTATGATGGCTTCCATCTTCCTTAACTTACAGCTACATCATACGTTACATGAACAACTTTTGCAGTCCAGATAAGCAGAGAGCAGGTACACTGTTGAAAGGGCAAGTGGTTCATGCAGGTGATAGATTCAACTTATGTCACACATATGAAACAATATCTAGACATACAAGGGGAAAATAGCTTCTTTGTCCCCATTTCATACCTTTCTGAATCCTGTTCAGCATGGAGATAAACCATGCTGGCTTGTAAAGTGGGTGTTGTCTGATAGACATGGAAAAATTATGTCATGGTGGTACTTTTTCAACAGAGCCTGCCCCCTGAGCACATCATTTCTCTCTATTTTGGTTGGACATCTCACAGCTTGCACTGTGTCTGTTGCATTTGTGATGGGTAGAAGTTTGGGAGTCTGGGTTGATTTTTCACTCAGCCTGTATATACTGCATTAAGCAATCCTATTAATTAGGGGTCTAGTTATTTTAAGATCATTTAACAGCTCTAATATAGGACAGGTAATTATAATCCTATGCTATTAGTATCATTGTTTATCTATACACATCTTGATGATCAGAAAGTTCTGGATTAACCATGGAATTAAACTTAATTTTTTTTTTAATTAACAAGGTAAAATAAAGATGTTGAAAACGTAAGAGTAGTTCCAACCGTTTTCTGGAAGGGACACTCTTTTTATAACAATTGTTTCATTTCTCTCTCCCCCTCCCCCAATTTATTTTAGGGTGAAGAAATAACCAAAGAAGAGATTGACTTGTTAAGTGATGCTTGTAGTAAACTGAAGGAACAAAAGAAACCGCTAACAAAGGAAAAGGAGGCGCTTGAGGAGCTCAGAGATGATGTGCAGGAATATAGTGAGGTATGAATTTTGAGAGTGTCCTAGGCAGTGTCATAACAGGGCTGCCGTGGTGGGTATGGCCACTCAGTAAACCCCTCTCTCACAGAAAGCAAATTAGTGAAGCTGAAAGACAAATAACTTTTCCAAGCACCTGAGTACAAGCCAGAAGTGAGGTTTGAACCCCCATAGATTTTTGAAGCCACATAATGGGAAGATTGCCACAAATCGACCTCTTTAAGGCCACACCAGACCCCCTTCCTTGAATCCACCAGCTGCTGTGATAGTGAAAAGGGTACCCATGGTGGTGGCCAGCTGCTTCTAGTTGCTCCATGTCAGGCATCACCAAACTGCGGCCCTCCAGATGTTTTGGCCTACAACTCCCATGATCCCTAGCTAACAGGACCAATGGTCAGGGATGATGGGAATTGTAGTCCAAAACATCTGGAGGGCCGAAGTTTGGGGATGCCTGCTCCATGTCAACAAAGCCCTTACTTCTGAGTAAACATACTGTTAACATGTCGCAGGACGAGCCTTGTCAGGTGAGTAATTGCTCATCCTTGTCTTATTTGCATTCCTTAGCAAGGTGTGGGGTGGGTACTGACATGGCTTCAAAGGAAGACTTGGGAACTTAAAAGTTAACTCCTAAACGCTGCATTTCTAGAGGAAGGTGTACTCTCTCCACCCATTGCCTGTGCCCAATAGCAACAGATTCTCCCCACATTTCGATTCTACCGTAGCAGTGGTTTCAAGGAAAACCACATCTCCCTCCCAGTGCTGCTACTGAAACCCAGAGGTTCAAAGAGCAGTGCAGGCCTTTGCTGCATGTTGAGTTCACAACAGATAGGGCTCCAAAGCATATCACCTGGTGTGATTGACAAGTGAGGTGAGCTTGCCAGGGTTGGGGAAGTGAAGATCTGGCCTACCAGCCAGGAAAAAAAAACGTTTCTCACTCCTGCTATAGGGGTTGCTTAAGTGGAGAACTAGCCATTCAACAAGATACTTTTAAAAGTAGCCCCGAGGAATAGGAATACTGCATTTAAAAAATATTCCTAACTCACTTTTGTCTTACCATAACCTTGATCTTTTTCGGTTGTCTTTTGGATGTACATGCAGCATCCAATGCAGCAGATACCTCTGATTTTTGCTAAATTTTGTGAACCATGTTTTTTGTTTGCTCCTCAGGATTTGCAAGAGATCAAGGAGTTGTCTAAGGAGGGAGAAAAAGAAATAGTTGAAGAGTCTAAAGCAAGCAAGAGATTGACTAAAAGAGTGCACCAAATGATTGGACAGATTGACAAAATTATCACAGAGTTGGAGACAGAACAGAAAGTGGTGGATGGACAGCTGGACAGTACTGCTAGCCCTCCCATTGGGTAAGTGTCAGGTGATACAAATAGGGGATTCTTCTTGTGAATATTCCTTTGCAGAAGGAAGTGCCGCTCAAACTTTTTTAATTTAAACGCTTGAGTATCAGCTCCAAAATATTTACAGTAGTTGCAAGCTTCCCCCCAATCACAAATATGGATAATTTATTCTAATCATAACATAAACAAACCAAACAAACAAACATAAATAAATAAATAAATAAATAAATAAATAAATAGTGAATGAGACCAAGTACATGCTTATTACAAAACATATACAAAATCATATTATATCAAATTTTATTTCCACTTTAATTTATTGATCTGATTCTTCCACTTAAAGCATTGACTCCTATGATTTTGTCTAATCTTTTAAAGCCATCCGAGTTGAATCTGTCCACGTTCAGTTCCATTGGATGAGCCCAGGTCATGTGAGAAGGACTCCAGTATCACGAGAGAGAGAGAAAAACAAATTCCATCCACTCTTCCATGCATAATTTTCCACACTTCTGTAATGTTGCCTCTTCCTGACCTTTTCTCTAAACTAAAAATCCCCAAATGTTTTGAGCTGCTTTATCCCCTTAATAATTTTGGTTGCCTTTGGAACCTTGTCCAGCTCCACAACATGAATTGCCCACAGTATTCAAAGAGCGGTTGCCCCATAGATTTGTATAACGGCATGATGATGTCATCAAAATATCAGCCCATATTTTCTACCTGCTTTAACTAGATTTGCCCTTTCTGGGAGAAATCTGATGGGTGTTTTTTTTGTTTTGGTTTTTAAAACCCTTGCCAATGACCTAGTTGCAATAAGTCAACACCTGTTTACAGTATTAAGCCCTTGCCTGGAATCAACTCATGTTGAAATATTAGGAAGCATTAGTTTTGGTCCTGGATCCCTGTAATTCATATACTAATAACTCCCAGTAAATAAGTAAAAGTAATTTATGATGCTTTTCTTGAGCTAAATTTTAATAATCCCAATCAAAATTACTACAGCCTTTAAGGACAAATGTAAGGGATGATATGCCATCAAACAAGTAATTTTAAAAATATGCTACTTCTAAATAATTCAAGTAGAAAATAATGAAATGTAAATTATCACTGGTTCTCAAGCATCTCAGAAATCACTGGGGTTCCTTGAAGTTTAACAAGACTTCTCTTAAGACTGGTCCTTAGCAGGACTTAGACCTTAACATTTCTTGAAATATAGTAGTGGGCAAGCTGTCTTCTCCTCCAAAGGGGATTTGAGGGTCTGTTCTTGTTCAGTATATGTTTCTGAAGTCCTGAAGCAGAATACTTATTAAGGTTATAAGAAAAAGAGGAAGGCTGTACTGCCTTTTTCTGAAAAAGCAGGTTACCTCATAGGTTCTGTAGTAGCATGTCTTGGTTTATTTCAGTTTTTTAAATCAAGTAATTGTGCCGTCCCTGGTTTTCAGTATAGAATATGACTAGTGTCATATAGTTTGTTTGGTTTTTTTTTTTTTTGAAAACCCCTTGTAGTAACTACTTGCTGTATACAGGTTGTGTTTCCCATTTAGGGAGAATATCATCAGTATCAATGAGCTTATCAATGTGATGAAACAGATTCAGAAGATACCAGAAAGCAAACTAAACAGGCTTGCCCAAGCACTAGATGAAAATAAAGATGGGAAAATTGACATAGATAATGTTTCCAAGGTGAGTCTGCTGAAGAATGTAACTTGTTTTGTTTAATGTTTGTTATTTGTGTTGTTTAAACAAATTTAAGACTTAGAAGAAGGAAAACCTCCCTTAAATTAACTGACCTTAGAATGAAAACAGTTTGGCTTAAGTTTTGGCAGTATGATGCATTCTATGGTTTGGTTAAATTGTAAAGATGTGATATGGATTAAGAGCTTGAAAACAAAAGGCTAATTGATGTTGAATAATATACAAGTTTATAAAATCAAAGCAGTATCAAAACAATTCTCAGTCTTCTCTTCTCCTGGCTAAACGTACCCAGCCCCCTTGATATTAACTGTATACACACTGTCCCTTCGGATTCAACACACTATTTTGAAATTGGGTTGTGGTTGACATTACAAATCATTTTTGGCATATATGCTTCAGTTATTTTCCTCCTTAAATGTAGAGTTTCATAAAAATTGTGAATAAAGCACAATGTAACTTTTGCATTTAACATACCGGTATGTTTACATTTGCATAGGTGGTAGAACTCATCGACAAAGAAGATATTGATATTTCTACTAACCAAGTAGCAGAGATCATGTCACTGTTGCAGAAAGAGGAAAAACTAGAAGAAAAAGAGAAAATTAAAGAAAAGACTGAGAAGGAAGCTCTAGAAGTCAAGAATTAGTGAATTAGCCTTCAGTTTGATTCCAAGGCTGAATGAAGTGGAACATCTTATGTTACCTTGTCCAGCACCTCCTATCTGTGAGATGATTAACATTATTGATCTATAGGTTATCAGGAAATAATAAGAAGTTGGGTAGGCAGAATGAAACTTTTCCCAGATTCAACATGGGCAATTTATCATTCCAGGAAGATGAGAGCAGTCTTGGTCTTTAAATAATGTATTCTTCCTTGTGGAATTTTGTGCACTCTTTGGTATTCTGTAGTGATTCAGTACATTTTATTGTCTCCAGATCATGATACAAATTAGGAATTTCCTTGCATTGTGCAGGGAACTGACTTTTTTTGTTAAATAATATTACGTATACTTGGCATGTAGTTATTCTTCTGTACTTGACAAAGAGGTGAAATTCTGTGCAGCAAAATTAGCAGTATATAAACCATCCAAAAGCATCTTAAATTCCCATTATTATTTTTAAATGACGCTTCAAAAGGGCTTATGTAGCAAACACATTAGTTCTGAAAGTGCTGTCGTGTTGTCCTAGCGCAGACAGTTACACTTTTAGAACTTTAGAACTTTTTATCATGCTCAGATGCTTTCCAAAAAAACCAAAACCCACCCCACACTTTGCCAGCTTCTCAACACTAAATAATGTACATGGAGAAAATTAAATATAAGGGGGATTGCAGCAATATCCCACTCAGTTCCTTGCTCTGCTTTAATTTTTCCCATACTTCTACTACGTTCTCTCTGGTCTCCCTCCCGTTGCAATTTGTAAAAGAATTCCTATCTGACTTCTGTTATTTTTAAAAGCCACAGGGCAACCAGCAATCTCAGCAGTTGCAATTTCTCCAGATCCCTACACACCCTCTTCCCTGTGGATCTGAAGGCTACATAAGGGATACATAGGTAGAGAGAGGGGAGGGCCCTGAAAGCTTTTATGCCTTGACTGAAGGCACTCACCCAAGCTACCCCTCACTTCCTTAGATGTGCCTTTAACCCTAGGAATTAAAAGACTTCTTGACAAAGCAAACTGCATTTTTAAAAAATTAAAACGAGGAAACAAGACTTCAAATATTTAATTTTTTTGAAAATGCAGCTCTGTATGTGTGTCTTATTTATGTGTAAAGGAAGTGTCCATTATTGGGTGATTATTTTTGTTCATTGGAAATTGTGAAGGCGCATCTCTGTGCGTGGAACATCAGCACAGATCTGAAATGACTGACCCAGTTAATTAGGAACATGGTTTCACTGCATACTTCAGGCTTAGTAAATGTCTGCTTAGTTTGTTTTTTCATTTGACCTTTTTTCTTATCACCCCAAGTCATTTGGTAGTAGCAGTTAATTGAGCTGGATATGAACACTGTTTTGGTAACTCAAGCTTTAAAATATTCACAATGGCTCTTCTTTGTTTTCCAATGAGGCTAAGGATGCTCTGAAGCCAATTTCCCAGGAAGCAATTCATTCTGGAATCAATGACATTTAATTTGAGTAGCTGGCTTTTTGAGATGTAGCGCAAAGGGCTGTCTAAAGGATGCCTTTCTGGAGGATGCCATTGGCTATCACCCTGTCGTTCCAGAACTTGAGAACTTGAGAAATAAGTTGCATGAAAAAACTTGAGAAATAAGTTGCATGAAAAAAATGTTCAGTTCAGGAATTTTTTTCTGTTTAGATGTCAAGATATTCAATAATTTCAGTTCATCATATGACAACCCACCTATGTCCAAATTTATCGCCAACTTCTTGTTTCTATCTGTGTCCTTTCAATTCCCATTGATTACAGTTGACTTTATATAGGTACCAAAGATCTTCTGCAAGTGCTTACCTTCACTTTTGGCAACTTCTCTTATTACAATTCCTTTAAATTTAAATTGCAGGTAGTTTTCTGCCAGAACTGCTGAAGTAATACTTTGTTGCAGTAAAATCTCATTTTTTGTTAATGTCAAGCACATTTCAGTGTGGAAAAAAAAGCATGTGGCAAAATTTGGATTTGAAATTATATACTTCTGTAAAACGTTAACATTCTCACATTCTGCATGGTGGACGGTGATATTTACTGAATTGCTTTTAGTGTCAATGTTCTTGGGGCAAATTGGCAAAAGGGATCAAAAGTGTGTGGTATACATGTGCAATTTGGATTAAAAGATGAATCATGCAGTGGGTAGCATAGTAGGTGGCTGAATATTTATTAATACGATTGCACTTTATGATCCATGAATTTGTTGTGCCAGCAAATTTGTTAATTGGGCACTTGTATATTTGTATCTCTGCATTCTTGCAGAAGATGTTGAATAGATTCTCACGTAAAATCGAATGTCAGGCTGTAGATTTATAATTTAGAATGTGAGTGAGATGTTAGCAAGTAGCCGCACAAAAATTATTGTCTCCATGCATAATATCAGTAACTTCAGATTGGGAAGGTCTCCATGGTGGACTCCCATATCTTGTTTAGTAAAAGACAACAACAATACCCAGTAGTAACAGTTTGGCTCTTCTGGTCTTGATTTTGAATGAGTTTCCGTCAGACAAGCTAATCTGGCCTTGATTCGGCTCGAATGCGAACTTAATTTGTTTACACTCGTCTCTGTTCTGAGAGAAGACGCTGTTGTACTCCTTGTGATACCACCACTTGAAGGCCCTCCCCACTCTACCCAAAACCAGGCAACAATGGAAACAAAATGCAGTTGGTAGGATCCACTTGAGGCATCATTTAGAGTTGATGTGGCCGCAAGAACAGCCTGGATACAAGCAGTTATGGGAGGGAGGACCCATATCACTCTTGAATTGTTAGTGCCAAACATCTACTGGGAGTCTTGGACTGAGTCACAATCCTCTCTCTTGCAATTATGGGGAAGGGAGTGGCTGCATCTGGAAGGGATTGCAGCTGAGGCTGTGCATTGCGAGGTCCACCCGAAGCTCAGAGGGTGTCCAGACTCCCCTTAGGAAAGATGTGAGTGTTTCCCCACTGGGACATTTACTTCCAGGTCCCCTACTTTTAAGGTTCTGTGCCATCTGTAATGCCCAGTGATTTCCTCTCTTTAAACGGGACTGGGGGGAAATGAGCCGGCTTTAAAGCATTGTGTACTAGTGGTGGACTGCTGTGCTAAATTTCTGAGAATTCTTAAAAGTTGCAAGTTTTATTTAGAATTGTACTTTTGAACAACGGGAGGATGGACGGACGGACTTTGAGATATTCCTGGGGTGTTATTTGCCAGTTGTTCCACTATATTTAGACTTAGGATACCAGAAAGGGCATTTGTAGTGCAAGGTATTTTTGTACCTGTGATTTGATATAGTAGTGTTTGTTTCTTATGAGGTCTGAAAGGTAAAATGCACAAGCTATTTATAAAAATAAAAAAAAAATGCAAACCCCTTTCTCATGGAAAATTGTAACCCAGGATTCTAATTCAGAGCTGATAAGTGGGAACTTTCAAGTTTCTGTATGAGATTGCTGTGCATTGCACAGCATCTATGGGTTGCATCCAATTCTGTTTTACTCAGAATAGACCCACTGAAATGAATTTACTTAAATTAGTCCTATCGGTTTCAGTGGGTTTTCTCTGAGCGTGACTAATGTTGGGTACAATCCCATGTCTGGAATATTCATGTGAACATTTTTAGGTTCCAAATATATTTTTCTACAGAAATGAATTTGCCGTGTGATGCTCTTGGATACATTCATACGTAGTGATTGGTCCCGGTTGTTTGTATTGCACAAAATGTTTGAGGGGAGAGACAAGTCTCAGGTTCACAAAATTGATGAGATTCGTTCCCTCTGATGGCCTTGATTAATCATCATGTTAAAGGTAAAGGTAAAGGGACCCCTAACCATTAGGTCCAGTCGTGACCGACTCTGGGGTTGCGCGCTCATCTCGCATTATTGGCCGAGGGAGCCGGCGTATAGCTTCCAGGTCATGTGGCCAGCATGACAAAGCCGCTTCTGGCAAACCAGAGCAGCACATGGAAACGCCGTTTACCTTCCCGCTGTAGCGGTTCCTATTTATCTACTTGCATTTTGACGTGCTTTCGAACTGCTAGGTTGGCAGGAGCTGGGACCAAGCAACGGGAGCTCACCCCGTCACAGGGATTCGAACCGCCAACCTTCTGATCAGCAAGCCCTAGGCTCAGTGGTTTAACCACAGCGCCACCTGGGTCCCTACAATCATCATGTTAGGAGTTGGCAAATAATTATCTTCTTCCCCCTCTCCCACTCAAATTAATTTAGTGATTAGATGGAGTAGCTTATTTTTCTTGAAACAAAAATTAAAAATTCCTTCCAGTAGCACCTTGGAGACCAACTAAGTTTGTCATAAGTGTGAGCTTTCGTGTGCATGCACACTTCTTGAATAGTCAGGAGTGTTTCCCCCCTGTGGTACACATTGTGGTATGAAACGCCTAAGCTGACTCATGAGTGTTATAGCAAAGGATGAGACAAGGCCAGAGGTGGTCAACTGGCAATACTTGGACAAGATTAAGCCCCCAGAGCCAATTTGTCTGGTACCTAGCAGCCCTTCCCTCCATTTTAATCGAGGGGTGTAAATATTTTGTTCACAGTTTGCCCTCTAAGGAATAAAAAGTTTATTCAAAGTGGTGTAGGGTGGGAGAGGGAGAGTAGATCACATTTTAATGCTGCTTTCCTTGCATGTCACATAGTTCGTGCCATTTAAAAAAAATTGTAAACTGCCCTGGGAATGCTTATTAAAGGCAGTTTATGCTGCTTCATTATAATTGTATATAATACAAATTCACAAAGCTACCTTATACCAGGTCAGACCATTGGTTCATCTATGTTAGTATTGCCTACATCGGAGGTAGCCAGTGTAGTGCCCTCCCTTTGTTTTGGTCTCCATGTTGGCTACCCCAGATCTCCTCTTGTCTTAAATCCTGGAGAACAACTGTCCTATGCTGAAAAATGCGCTTCACACATATGACTGCTATGCTTTTTATCTTCTTAAAGCCAGAGTTGTTTGCTAAAATAAGTCATATTTGAGGGAATACTATAACACCCTTTCTTCATGGAAGGTGGTTCTGTGAGCCGATCCCTATTTTACATTCACCTAGCTTTCCTGCCAAGTCACACGAATGTGTGCCTGTTCCTCTGATGTGCTTGAAAGCAACAGCCGGGAAAGGATCGGACTTGCATTTTCAAATATTATAAAGGTATGTGCACTTAATTTTGCACACACCTCACCCTTTTAAGATTTGATGTGAAGTGTACACATTTGAGAACTTGTAATCTGGTACAGATACCCAAATGTAGAACGTGAATTGACCCAAAGCAAAATACCAGTGATCAGTTGTAGTCCTATGGTGATCAACATTTCTGCCCTTAGGGAACACTTTCCCAAACTGATTTGGCAGTCAAGAACTGGCTTGGTCTGTCCTTGGGTTCGTGCACTTTCATCTCTCTCTTTTCCTGTTGGCTGCTGCTGTAGTCTTCCTTGCATGTACCATCTGCCCCTAGGACACACCTCAAATGCAAAGACCAATAGCGGTGGGGAAGCCTTTTAGGGACGCTTCTCCACCATCGTTGATCTTTATATTGAGGGACCTGTGACAAGTTTCAGGAAAGTCCTAGAGTTCCCTGGGTCATGGTTTGAAAACGCTATGAGATGGGACTGAACGAAGGAACAGATGCCACAGAAACAGCCTATGTTTTCTCTTTCCCCTTCTGCTTTTGAAATTTCAGGGTTGGGAGTAAGAGGAGAGAAACATCTTGCCACTTGATTCAGTGAACATGCACACACACAATTTGGCTTAAAGGGCCTTGAGGAGCTTATTTCTCCCAGTTTTTCTAAATTGTTTACTGTTAAACTGAGAACGAGGGTCACAGAGCAAACCGCCAGTCTTGCATTTCATATCAGGATGGCTTAGGCCAGGCATCCCCAAACTTCGGCCCTCCAGATGTTTTGGACTACAATTCCCATCATGCCTGACCACTGGTCCTGTTAGCTAGGGATCATGGGAGTTGTAGGCCAAACCATCTGGAGGGCCGCACTTTGGGGATGCTTGGCTTAGGCAATGCCTATGTAGGTGCTGGCTTGTACATCATCTTTGAGGGACCGTTTGATGGATGACCCAGTTTGGGGTTGTAAGGTTCCAACTCTTATTCCTTCCGTTATATCTTGATGTATGTCTTGGGACTGCATAATATATATTTTCTTAAAACCATAGCTATTGACAAGGGATGCAAGCTTCAGCTGCTGAAACAAGAGGTCCTTATGTGGTTAAAAATGAAATACAGGCCTTGCTTTGGGAAGTATACTGCACTCCATTGTGTGTGATACTGACACAGACACACACAACTTGCAAAAATCCCCAAAAGACTTGATTTTGATGCATGCAAATCCATAAGTAGAAGCCTGGGAAAGCATAGTTTTCTCTAAATAGTAGATGCTCATGTCCTGTTAAGAGTATTCTGGAAAGCAAAGCAGCGTGGCAAAACAGGCTGGCAGGCAGGCACTACTAGAGGTGGGAAGGCCTGGGAAAAAAACCCAGGAAAATTGGAGAAAAGCCCAGGTTCCCCCCCATTTTTTTCCAACGGCTTTGGGAAACCTGGTCTGTCCCCCTCCCATTTTTGTTTCCCCCCCCCAGCCCTTCCCATTTCTAGGCACCATACTAGCATACAAAGATTTAATTAATACATTAATCATGACAATTGCCCTGTTGCTTTTTCTAAAATGTAGATCTGCTGTCTCTGGAAAAGAGACTTGTGCCACCATGATGCAAGATACATGTGTAATTAAATCTAAATGTGCAATGCTAGTGATGTTTTTGTGCTTCGATGTGTATAAAAGAACTTTTCTACCTTTATACGGTTAAATTATTACACACAGCCCAGACCTTATTAAATAAAAGTATACTTATTCCACCTTTAAATGTTGGATTATTTATTAACAACAACAACAACAAAAATCTGTCAATACTTGTCGATCACTGCAAACAGAATACATTGCTTGCTTCTTAATGTGCAGCAAAATAAAACTGGTTAAAGTTTTTGATGTACGCATTCTGCTTTTTTAAAAAAAATTAATGTTAATTTTATTTCATGCCATCTTCCCTAAATGATCTGGAGTTAAGGGTTGGCAATTTTGCTGATGACATGGAATGCTTCAAGGTGGTAAAAATGAAAGATTGTGAGGAGCTGAAAAAGGAATTCCAAAAACTAGATGAATGAGCATCCAAATGGCAAATATAGTGGTGCCTTGGTTTACGAACATAATCCGTTCTGGAGGTCCGTTCTTAAACCGAAACCGTTCTTAAACCGAGGCGCGCTTTCCCTAATGAGGCCTCCAGCCACCGGTGCCCTTCCACCGTTCGGATTCCATTCTTAGACCGAGCTAAAGTTCTCAAACCAACACACTATTTCCAGTTTTGCGGAGTTTGTAAGCCAAATCATTCTTAAACCGGACTGTTCTTAAACCGAGGGACCACTGTATGGTTCTTTGTAACCAAGTGTAAAGTACTGCATATGTTGAGAGTAGGGAATACAGTTGTATCTTGGATCCCAAACGCCTTGCGAGTTGAACGTTTTGGCTCCCAAACACCGCAAACCCAGAAGTGAGTGTTCCGGTTTGCAAACGTTCTTTGGAACCCGAACATCCGACACAACTTCTGCGGCTTCCAATTGGCTGCAGGAGCTTCCACTAGCCAATTGGAAGCCACGCCTTGATTTACAAACATTTTGGAAGTCGAACGGACTTCTGGAACGGATTCCGTTTGACTTCCAAGGTACGAATGTAACTTCATATGTTTGCATATAGGCTCTAAACTTGGAATGACTGACCAAGAAATTGGGGGGCGGGGCGGGTTGCGCTAGGATGTCAGGGGTGGAAAGGGCCAGGAATGGCTGGAGCCCTGAATGTCACTGACCTCGATGGACTACCATTCAATGGATTTGTAACTGGCTGACTGACCGAACCCAAAGGGTGCTCATCAATGGCTCCTCTTCATCCTGGAGAGAAGTGACTAGTGGGGTGCCACAGGGTTCTGTCTTGGGCCCAGTCTTATTCAACATCTTTATCAATGACTTGGATGATGGGCTTGAGGGCATCCTGAGCAAGTTTGCAGATGACACCAAATTGGGAGGGGTGGCTAATACCCCAGAGGACAGGATCACACTTCAAAATGACCTCAACAGATTAGACAACTGGGCCCAAAGCAAACAAGATGAATTTTAACAGAGAGAAATGTAAAGTACTACACTTGGGCAAAAATAAAAATGAAAGGCACAAATACAGGATGGGTGACACCTGGCTTGAGAGCAGTACATGTGAAAAGGATCTAGGAGTCTTGGTAGACCACAAACTTGACATGAGTCAACAGTGTGATGCAGCAGCTAAAAAAGCCAATGCAATTCTGGGCTGCATCAATGGGAGTATAGCATCTAGATCAAGGGAAGTAATAGTACCACTTGTATTCCGCTCGGGTCAGACCTCACCTGGAATACTGTGTTCAGTTCTGGGCACCACAGTTCAAGAAGGATACTGACAAGCTGGAATGTGTCCAGAGGAGGGCAACCAAAATGGTCAAAGGCCTGGAAACAATGCCTTATGAGGAACAGCTTAGGGAGCTGGGTATGTTTAGCCTGGAGAAGAGAAGGTTAAGGGGTGATATGATAGCTATGTTCAAATATATAAAAGGATGTCATATAGAAGAGGGTGAAAGGTCCGCTCCAGAGAAGCGGACACGGAGCAATGGATTCAAGTTACAAGAAAGAAGATTCCATCTAAACATTAGGAAGAACTTCCTGACAGTAAGAGCTGTTCGACAGTGGAATTTGCTGCCAAGGAGTGTGGTGGAGTCTCCTTCTTTGGAGGTCTTTAAGCGGAGGCTTGACAGCCATCTGTCAGGAATGCTTTGATGGTGTTTCCTGGGGTTGGACTGGATGGCCCTTGTGGTCTCTTCCAACTCTATGATTCTATGACTGATTCTATGACTAGGCTACATTCCAATCATGCAAAAGGAGGGAGGTTTCTACACCTCCACGTGTTTCCATCTCCCCATGCAGATGCATTTCAGCCAGCCAAAGGCAATGGAAGATGGGGCAAGGTCTCTCTCTGGCCTTTAAGGGCCATATTTGGTCCCCGGGCTAAAGGTTCTGTCCCCCTGCTCTAGAAAAAGTTGCTAGTGGCAGTCTCGGGTGCAATACAGTGGTACCTCTGCTTAAGAACTTAATTTGTTCCGGAGGTCCGTTCTTAACCTGAAACTGTTCTTAACCTGAGACACCAACTTAGCTAATGGGGGCTCCTGCCGCTGCTGCACTGCCGGAGCACAATTTCTGTTATCATCCTGAAGCAAAGTTCTTAAGCCGAGGTACTATTTCTGGGTTAGAGGAGTCTGTAACCTGAAGCGTCTGTAACCCGAGGTACCACTGTACTCCTAAATCTGTAAGGTAAAGGACCCCTGACAGTTAAGTCCAGTCATGAATGACTGGGGTTGTGGCGCTCATCTCGCTTTACTGGCCGAGGGAGCCGTTGTTTGTCCGCAGACAGTTTTTCCGGCCGCTTTTGGCGAAACCAGAGCAGCGCACGGAAACGCTGTTTACCTTAACGCCGGAGCGGTACCTATTGATCTACTTGCACTTTGACGTGCTTTCAAACTGCTAGGTTGGCGGGAGCTGGGACCGAGCAACGGGAGCTCACCCCGTCGAGAGGATTCGAACCGCCGAACGTCCGATCGGCACGCCCTAGGCTCAGTGGTTTAGACCACAGCGCCACTCGCTGTAAAGGGGGAATCAAACATACCACGTGGCAAGAACTTCCTGCTTAAAATTCAAAATGACAGATTTATGGGTCAATAGACTCCGAACTGTGCCTTACCCTATCGCTCTGCCGCAGTCACCAAAACATTTTAATTTTCTTTGATCGCCCCCCCCCTTCCTTATATGTTTTCTAGCACTGACATTCTGTCGGCCAGTTCTTCTGCACAGGTTAGCTTTTGCTTGAAGCCGATAATTATGGCAGATTTCTTACCTTCACTAGATGGCACTGCAGTGCTTTAGGAGTCAAATGAACTGACTTTGTATTTATAGTGTCTGACAAACAAAACAAATGTAATGGAAGCGACATTTTACCACTCTCTTGAGCTGCTTCCCAAGAGATTTACACGGATAGGCTGCTCAAACGCTAATATAGGCAACCTTCAGAGCATCGGCTGGTGCCGCTTGGTGTCCTCGTTCTTTGACGCCATTCCCCCCCAAGGAACCAACATTTGTCAGAAACTACCAGCTGTTAAGAAATTGTTGGAGGCTGGCGAGAGACAACCTTGATGAAACATGCTTTCTTTATTGTATCATCCTGCTCTGGGGTGGCTTGAGGTGAAGGATGGGTTAAAACTGTTTTAATTTTTTAAAAAATGGAAATAAACCTGTTGCCAACTTGTGACTCCTGAAGGACTGGGCCTCTGTTGATTAAATGCTTTGCTGTGCTGTTCTCTGGATTTTCCTGGAACAGACTCTCAAGATGGAGTCTCAGCAGCTAACCATTTTAGTTCCTGGGCACATCGACATTATTAATAACTAGTGTATTTCAGCCCGTTCAGTAAACGGGCGCTAGCCGGGCGGGAACAGAGGGGAAGCCCTGAGGAGAAGGAAGAGGCCTCTGCCCCCGGCTCCCGCAGCGCGGCTGCTGGCAACAACAGAGAGCGCTGCAGCGCCGGCGGCCCCGCCAGGAAGCCCGGGGTGGAAGCAGCCGTACTCTCCCAGCTCCTGCCGAGCTCCCAAGGAGCGCGGCAGCGTCGGCGGTGCACCTGGGGGATGGAGGGAGGGCGAGGGCAGGTGTCCAGGAGCGCGGCCGCTGGCAGCAACAGAGAGCGCCGCAGCGCCGTCGGCCCCGCCAGCAAGTCCGGGGCGGAAGCAGCTGCGCTCCCTTCCAGCTCCTGGCGGAGCTTTCTGATGTTGCCAGCAGCCGCGCTCCATTGTATGCTTGTCCCGCAGCCGCCAGGCGTGCCATCGCCGCCGCCGCGATCCTTAGCGATCCTTGGTGGGGGAAGCATGCAGTCGGTGGGAGGTGGAAGAAGAAGAGGACGACGACGGGGGAACTATGGAGGATGGGGGGAGGGAGGGAGGACTGCAGTCCCCGAGGCTCCGTTCGCAACCAGGCCCTTTTGTAGGAAGCGGACGTCCCTGTCCACACGCTTCCGCGGCTTTCAGCGCTCTCTCTGCCCTCTCATGAAAGGTAGCCCTGAGGGCTGGGAAGGGAGGGAGAAGCTCGAGCGGATCCGGCCGCCGCCTGCACCTGAGCCGGGTGGCAATGCGAGAGGGGAGTGTGAGGGCGAGCGGCGGTTGGCAGAGGGGGGGGGAGAGCGCGCACGTGTGTGCGTCCTGTCTCTCCGTCCAATCCCTGTGTCTCTGGGGTACATGCGCAGTACCCCAGGGACACACGGGACAACTGGACGCAGGGACAACTTGGACATTATTATATAGGATGACTGGTTTCCCCAGTCACTCTGGGCGGCTTCCAACAAAATATTAAAATACAACAATCCTTTAGATATTAAAAGCTTCCCAAAACAGGGCTGCCTTCTTCTAAAAGTCTGGTAGTTGTTTTTTCCTTTGACATCTGGTGGAAGGGCGTTCCACAGGGCAGGTGCCACTACCAAGAAGGCCCTCTGCCTGGTTCCCTGAAACTTCACTTCTCACAGTGAGGGAACCGCCAGAAGGCTCTCGGCACTGGACCTCAGTGTCCAGGCTGGACAATGGGGGTGGAAATGCTCCTTCAGGTATACTGGACTGTAGCCGTTTATTTTACCAGGTGGTAGATGTAAATCTCATTTGAGTGTCAGAGCTACAATGTCTCTTTAAAAGCCACAATGAGTTGTACCAGCATTGAGGGCCTGAAAACAACAGAGTTAATCTTGAATTTTCTGTTTAAATGATCTCCCCACCCCCACCCCACCCCTAAACCACATTTCTTAATTAGAATGTAGGCTGTTTTTGTGTCAGATGAACTCGGAGTGGGTTGCAATCCAGAATGCAAAATAAACTCTTCAATTACCCAATCTAATAATCAATCAGTCAACTTCAGCAGCCCCAATTGCCCCCTGCTCCCACTGCTTGAGTGAATTATGTGTTGCTGGATTTTGCTGCAAGATTTTCAGGTATCCAGGCTGCAGCTTTATTTTTATATTGTTTTAAGATCCACAGACCACACGGCCAATGTTCTCTGCTGTTTTTCTTTTTTCTTTTAAAGGCGATTCTACTTAATATGCTTGTCAAATTTAGCAATGCAGCCTTCCACTCAGCGATGCTTGCTACTTCAATCAAAGCTATTTATAGATTAAAATGAGCATGTCTGATTCAAAGCTGACTCATCTCACAGAAATTGCTTAGAGTGTTGCCTACCCATTTTGTTTTATAACTTTCCTTCCAGGAGGGCTAGAGTATTTTAAAAAGAAACAAGCCATTAATGAAAGCTCTGAGTGTGGGCTCCCTTGCAGGCTGGGCTTGGTTGCAATTGCATCATTATAATCCAGTAACTCTTCCATCCAGACTGTTTGCACTTTTAAAATGTTCCAACATTGAAAAAGAAAGGAAAGAAAATCGCACATGAAATAATATCCAAATTAGAGCAGGTGCTCCTCTTTAATATAAACTACTGCTTTTCCAACCCTCTCAGGCAAGACATGCACACTAGAGATATGTCTTATTGTGGAGCCCCACCTGTATGTTCAAATTGCAATATCTATTTTCTTGATGGGACCCAGGTGGCGCTGTGGTTAAACCCCTGAGCCTAGGGCTTGCTGATCAGAAGGTTGGCAGTTCGAATCCCTGTGACGGGGTGAGCTCCCATTGCTTGGTCCCAGCTCCTGCCAACCTAGCAGTTCGAAAGCACGTCAAAATGCAAGTAGATAAATAGGAACCACTATAGTGGGAAGGTAAACGGCGTTTCCATGTGCTGCTCTGGTTTGCCAGAAGCGGCTTTGTCACGCTGGCCACATGACCTGGAAGCTATACGCCGGCTCCCTCGGCCAATAATGCGAGATGAGCGCGCAACCCCAGAGTCGGTCATGACTGGACCTAATGGTCAGGGGTCCCTTTACCTTTACCTATTTTCTTGATATGGCCGGAATAGTCTATTCACAAGAGGGAGGGAGACTCAAGAGAGCTGTGAGATGTGCAGAACTACAAAAATATTTTTGGGGGGTTACAGGACCCAAAGGGGAATAAACTCCAGAACAGCCTGATGAAATTTGAACAAGCCCAGTGGACATGGAGTGCTAACTGATATTTGGAGGGGGGAAAGGGGGCCGCAGAAAACCAGGGAGGGGGGACAATTGAATGGAGGTGGCGTCCATGGAGGCGCATATGTTGGAGAACATATGCTTTGTACTTTGCTGGGTGTTTGGGGTGTGTGGTCCAGATTTGCTAGGTATTGTCTAAATTGAAATGTTGCCTGTCTGGTGCCTGCCTGCCTCCCATTCAGACTCCTAACATATCTCTATTACTCTGCAGCGGAAAAGCGAGTTGCCGTGGACGATTCCAGCTCCCTTTATGCAGGCATCCTCAGCTATGGGACTGGCTTCGTTCTGTTCATCTTGGTGGCCGTGGTGGTGGTTATCTATAGAATTAAAAGGCCCTCCAAGAAACCGATTAACACCACTACTGTTCAGAAAGTCTCCAAGTTCCCACTCAAGAGACAGGTAACAGAAAGTAGATACAAGGTTCCTATTCCTTCCTTATAGCTTTCCTTTACCTTTGCAATCTTCTGTCTAGATCAGAAACTTGGCCTGGTGATTTATGTCTCTGGGAGCTCCAAGTGAGATCTTTGAATGCTGTTAGCAGAAAGCGGTTTCATCCACATCTTTTATCTTTGTTTTCATGATTTAAAAACAAAACAAATGTGTAAAATATGGTCTGAAAAGCTGGTGGTGACCTAAAATGTTCTGGTTTATAGATCCTGGTTTTCTTTATTTGGTTTTGCTAAGGTCTGACATTTATATAGTGTGTTAAACAGACCTGGTGGCTGAGAAAAAGGCGTAGACCTTTCAGAGACCGTGTTGGCATAGTTCTGTGCTAGCAAGAGAAGACACAACTGAACATGATTCTGCTCCCACTGACGAAATTTGAATACAGTATTAGGCCTCTTTCTGGTGGGTGCTGTTGTGCATATGAAGTGAAGGCGGTGAAGGTCCTGTGTGAGTGTCTGGAGGCAGTTGGAGGTTGGGTGGCGGCTAACAGATTGAGGTTGAATCCTGACAAGACAGAAGTACTGTTTGTGGGGGACAGGAGGCGGGCAGGTGTGGAGGACTCCCTGGACCTGAATGAGGTAGCTGTGCCCCTGAAGGACCAGGTGCGCAGCCTGGGAGTCATTTTGGACTCACAGCTGTCCATGGAGGCGCAGGTTAATTCTGTACCCAGGGCAGCTGTTTATCAGCTCCATCTGGTACGCAGGCTGAGACCCTACCTGCCCTTGCCAGAGTGGTGCATGCTCTAGTTATCTCTCGCTTGGACTACTGCAATGCGCTCTATGTGGGGCTACCTTTGAAGGAGACCCGGAAACTACAATTAATCCAGAATGCAGCAGCTAGACTGGTGACTGGGAGCAGCTACCGAGACCACATAACACCGGTCTTGAAAGACCTGCATTGGCTTCCAGTACGTTTCCGAGCACAATTCAAAGTGTTGGTGCTGACCTTTAAAGCCCTAAACGGCCTCGGTCCAGTATACCTGAAGAAGCGTCTCCACCTCCATCGCTCTGCCCGGACACTGAGGTCCAGTGCCAAGGGCCTTCTGGCGGTTCCCTCGCTGCGAGAAGCCAAGTTACAGGGAACCAGGCAGAGGGCCTTCTTGGTAGTGGCTCCCGCCCTGTGGAATGCCCTCCCACCAGATGTCAAAAAGAAAAATAACTACCAGACTTTTAGAGGACATCTGAAGGCAGCCCTGTTTAGGGAAGCTTTTAATCTTTAAGAAATTTGTGTATTCTAATATACCCCACTCTGGGCGGGGTATAAATAAATTATTATTATTAATGGAGAATCCTTGGATCCTGCGGATATTACGGCAGCCTTTTTTTATCCCCAGCTCCACCTCTATTTCTATTTGGATTCAATCCACAGTGGAAGATTGGTTTAATGAGGAGAGGGAAAGTTTAGCATGTTGCCTGAGTTACAGGACAGCACCATTGCATGTCAATTAATATTGTTGTTGTTTAAGCTTCTGAATTTGTCATGCCTAATAAAGGTTATTGATTTGATTTGATAAGATTGGTTTAAATTTTAATGTACTTGAGGTTCCAGATGGCTTTTAATAATGCCAACGTCATGTAAGTATGCTGGGGGTAAAAACCTGGAAGGTATTTCTTCTGTTGACCAATTTCTCTTTTAATAATCTCTACAGCTCGGTGAATCTGCCTTATCCCACCTTCAGGTATAAACAGGTCCTTCAAAAAGCATTTGAATGGACAGAACTGAATATTCAACAGAAGCTGGACTGCCCCACTGTGTTCCTGATGCTCTGAATAATGTTTTTAAGCGTCTTGGTCCATCACTGTTGATTCCTCGATAGCTCATTCACGGGCCAAGAAGAAGTAGCTTTCTGAAGACACACCCTGAGAGCAGACCATTGAAAAAGCACAAGGGCATTTTGTCATTACTGAACACGGTCCTTTGTCATATTATGGTCAGAACATAAATCTTCAAAGTGGTAATTGCTTTGCCATATTCCTTTTAATTATGTAATGAGCTTTTTGCTCACTTCTCAAACAATATTATCATTAATGACTGACTGATTTAATTTATATAATGCCCTATACCCGGATGTCTCAGGGTGGTTCACATAAAAAAATCACAGTGTATAAAATAAAAATAAAAGCAATAACCCAATAACAGCCCCCCCCCAAAGAGCCACATTTTAAAAGGGTATGGGATGTTAATCAGGTCAGCCAATATATGATTGATATATGATATATATTTTAATTATTTCCCATCCCATCAGTTTGCTCCAGCTCTCTGAACAGTTTTGTCGTCGTCATCATGTTATTTATTACTTTTATTGGTCGCTTCTTCTTGCCAAAGGCAACTCAGAGTGAACTACAACCTATTTTGACAAATTATGTCAGAAGAAGAAGAAGAAGAAGAAGAAGAAGAAGAAGAAGAAGAAGAAGAAGAAGAAGAAGAAGAAGAAGTAATAATAATTTATTATTTATACCCGCCCATCTGGCTGGGCCTCCCCAGCCACTCTGGGCGGCTTCCAACAGAAAAATAAAACACAGTGATCTATTAAGCATTAAAAGCCTCCCTAAACAGGGCTGCCTTCAGATGTCTTCTAAAAGTCTGGTACAGTAGTTGTTTTTCTCTTTGACATCTGATGGGAGGGCGTTCCACAGGGCGGGCGCCACTACCGAGAAGGCCCTCTGCCTAGTTCCCTGCAACTTGGCTTCTCGCAATGAGGGCACCGCCAGAAGGCCCTCGGTGCTGGACCTCAGTGTCCGGGCAGAACGATGGAGGTGGAGACGTAGAAGTATACAAGCTTAAGAACCATGCTTGGTTTGACTACCCAGTCTACTGGTGTTTATATATGATACCGTGTTTTATTTCGAAGTGTTTGAAACTTCTGTGCCAAATTAATTGTGAATCTAATATTTATCTGAAACAGTTATTCTGTAAAGAACTGGGTAGACAAAGTTCCCCCATGGGGAAGAGGTCCGGCTACTTGCGGGATAAATGTTTGCATGGAGATCTTTGGTGAGATGTTCTGCAAACAGCACAGACCCTCTTTTTCTTATACCTGCAACTGCTTCTTTCCCAAGCTAAACAACCGGAAAAGTGCTTCTCCACCTTGCTTTAAACACGATGCGCAAGCGAATGCTGAAATGAAAACGAGACAGGACCTGTTAAACCTCAGAGTATGTGACCATGTGAAGTATCTACATATGCGTTTGTGTTGTGTGGTGGCTAAAAGAGAGGGAAAGTTTCTTAAGCATTACTCACCCTGCTTTTGGGTGAATGTGCCCCCGGTCAAACATCAGAATGTAAACCTGAAGTAAATGTTTGCTGATGGTTTTCTAAGAACCAGCTATCAAGCTGGGAGTAATGCAGGTTTCTGCTTGTTGCAATCCAACTCTTCAGGTCTTAAGCGTACATGTGCAGAAGGCCCTATTTTTAACTATTCTGAACCCTCCGGCGGTTTGATCCTGTCATTGGGCAAAGGTTCAAAGGGCGGGATCTTTTTTAAAATGTGTTCTGGTTCTGCCTCCCCAAATATTTGATCCCTCAAAATAACTGGGTGCGGACTCTGATATTTCTGCAGTGCATGCGTGGCAAGAAACAGCATGCCTTTTAACATTTTAATGTTGGCGTTGCTTTTCATCAGAATTTCAGAAAGATGCTGACATGCACACACCCTGCATGTGTTATGTTCATACATGTCCTAATTAAAAACAAAACAAAACAAAGCCTTCCGCAGCAGAAGGGTCCTTTTAAGGCAATATTTATCATAGATCACCGTGATGCAAGTTAATATATCATCGACTGCAATGGGGTGTTTAGCATACCTTTCAAAGTATTCCATATATAAAAAGGGCAGCCTGGATGCGTTAGCAGTGAATGACTTGTGGGTTTTCATGGGTATGTTTGGCAAATTGTCTGTGCACCCAAGCCATTCTCTTTATTTGGGTTTTTGCAAGCCCCTTTCAGGCCATCTGCAAGTTTCAGGGGGTCTTTTGACAGGGTGGTCTAAATGAGTCCTGCTCCATCTTGCGCTGTCCACAAGTTGCTCATCTCAGCAAATTCATGGCACATCTCAGTAATGGACAGGATGATAGCCAACAAACTGAAGGTCGATCTAGATAAGACTGAGATACTGTTTGTGGGTGGTTCCTCTGTGTGGTTCCCTAAATGGCCTTGGCCCAGTATACCTGAAGGAGCATCTCCACCCCCATTGTTCTGCCCGGACACTGAGGTCCAGCACCGAGGGCCTTCTGGCAGTTCCCTCGTTGCGAGAAGCCAAGTTGCAGGGAACTAGGCAGAGGGCCTTCTCGGTGGTGGCGCCTGCCCTGTGCAACGCCCTCCCAACAGATGTCAAAAAGGAAAACAACTACCAGACTTTTAGAGGACATCTGAAGCCATCCCTGTTTATTATTATTATTATTATTATTATTATTATTATTATTACATCAGTTACTCGTGTGTTCTGGACAGGAGCATGTGCACAGCTTGTGGGTGGGGATGAAATGAGAAAGTGCTGCGCCCCCCTTCCCACCTAAGACTTGCTTACTAGGGTCACAAGGTGGTGGCTTCTGGTGAGATTTCATGAGATCTCATGGAACTGTTGGAAGATCTCACAAGATCTCGCTGGAAGCACCCACTGCCATTGTCCTTGCTTCTCTGACGGTGGTACTCTTGGATTCAACATGTTCTCCCGTATATTCCAGGGTGTCTGAAACCAAGACAAGCATTTTGGTTTGGTATTAGTAGCCTAAATGATCCTTTGGCTAAAGTACAATTTTGAAAATTGATCTAAACACTGGTGTTTATTGATGTGTGAAATTATGTTTAGCAGACCTCTGTTTGGGCTAATGTGCTATTGGAAGCCAACATACTTTAGTCTAAAATGTTTAATGCTCCACGAGCCATGCTTATAGGAGTCCAGAAGAGTTCTTTCCTGTTAATCCCTTGGAATTCCACCCTAAACCAACTACAAACTGATGAGCAGAGCGGTCTTTTCCTCTTTGTTCTTGAAAGCCCGGGGGGGGGGGGGGGATACTGCTGAGCTCACGGCATATTCTGTTGGTCTGAGTTTGAATTGACTTGTTAATTCTATTACCACTTGAGCTGTCTTCCCACACTGTCAAACCTGCAAGATGGTTGAACAGCCTAAAGCTATTTCAAAGGACTTTACTCTAGAAAAGGTATTTGTCGCACTCATGAATATCCCCAAAGGCTAGGCTGGAGCTACCCAAATATTTTCTGCCATTGCAGAGTCCGACACGGCGTGCTCGCGCATGGTTAGGACAATGTTTTCAGAAGGCTGCATGTTTGATCAACACAGGCTCAGTCTGCATTTTGTAGCAACGGAGGAGGCTCTTCATTGGAAGAAGAATCTTAGAATCATAGAGTTGGAAGAGACCACAAGGGGCATCCAGTCCAACCCCCTGCCAAGCAGGAAACACCATCAAAGCATTCTTGACATATGTCTGTTAAGCCTCTGCTTAAAGACCTCCAAAGGAGGAGACTCCACCACACTTCTTGGAAGCAAATTCCACTGTCGAACAGCTCTTACTGTCAGGAAGTTCTTCCTAATGTTTAGGTGGAATCTTCTTTCTTGAAGTTTGAATCCATTGCTCCGTGTCTGCTTCTCTGGAGCAGCAGAAAACAACCTTTCACCCTCCTCTATATGACATCCTTTTATATATTTGAACATGGCTATCATATCAGCCCTTAACCTTCTCTTCTCCAGGCTAAACATACCCAGTTCCCTAAGCCGTTCCTCATAAGGCATTGTTTCCAGGCCTTTGACCATTTTGGTTGCCCTCCTCTGGACACGTTCCAGCTTGTCAGTATCCTTCTTGAACTGTGGTGCCCAGAACTGGACACAGTACTCCAGGTGAGGTCTGACCAGAGCAGAATACTGTACAGTGGTACTATTACTTCCCTTGATCTAGATGCTATACTCCTTTTGATGCAGCCCAGAATTGCATTGGCTTTTTTAGCTGCTACATCACACTGCTGACTCATGTCAAGTTTGTGGTCTACCAGGACTCCTAGATCCTTTTCACATGTACTGCTCTCAAGCCAGGTGTCTCCCATCCTGTATTTTTTTGCCCAAGTGTAGTACTTTACATTTCTCCTTGTTAAAATTCATCTTGTTTGCTTTGGCCCAGTTGTCTAATCTGTTAAGGTCATTCTGAAGTGTGATCCTGTCCTCTGGGGTATTAGCCACCCCTCCCAGTTTTCTTTTGCAGGGCCAGCCTGCCCATGAATCAAAATAAGGCAGTATCCACAGGGTGGCAGCCTCTGAACAACTGGGGAGGGAACTGCGTACCCTCACAGCTGCCAGAAGGGAGGAGAAAGTGGGTTTTCCCCAGGGCGGCAATACATCCTGGGCCAGCCTTGTTCCTGTGCCTTCATTCTCTTTAAAGCCCTACATGGCCTTGACCCAGTATACCTGAAGGAGTGTCTTCATCCCCATCGTTCAGCCCAGACACTGAGGTCCAGCGCCAAGGGCCTTCTGGCGGTTCCCTCATTTCAAGAAGCGAAGTTACAGGGAACCAGGCAGAGGGCCTTCTCGGTAGTGGCGCCCGCCCTGTGGAACGCCCTCCCATCAAATGTCAAGGAAATAAACAACTATCTTACTTTTAAAAGACATCTGAAGGCAGCCCTGATTAGGGAAGTTTTTAATGTCTGGTGTTTTATTGTACTGTATTTTTAATATTTTGTTGGAAGCCGCCCAGAGTGGCTGGGAAACCCAGCCAGATGGGTGGTGTATAAATAATAAATTATTATTATTATTACCATACCCTCCAAAGTTCCTAGTAATATATATGGATCTGCATTATCCTGTACCTCATAAAAAAGAGAAAACAGTCAATTTCTCCACAATTTTTGCACGCACACCATTTTTGTTAACTTATCCATGCAAGCAGTATCCCATATTGTAGTCGGGGAAATATGTGTTAAGCACCATTGCAAAATGAGCTTTGTGTGAGGCTTGCTCTGACTTTCCAGGTGTGCTGTTGGGGACAATGCATGGGCATCGCTACGAGAGGTTTTGAAAGAAGATGAGCAAAGCGGAAGGGTCTAAGAAGCGGGCAAGTGGGCAAGAGTTCCTTCTTGAGAGCCAGTGTGGTGTAGTGGTTAAGAGCAGTGGACTCGTAATCTGGGGAACTGGGTTCGCATCTCCGCTCCTCCACATGCAGCTGCTGGGTGACCTTGGGCTAGTCACACTTCTCTGAAGTCTCTCAGCCCCACTCACCTCACAGGGTGTCTGTTGTGGGGGAGGAAGGGAAAGGAGATTGTTAGCCGCTTTGAGACTCCTTCGGGTAGTGATAAAGCGGGATATCAAATCCAAACTCTTCTCCTTCTCACCAGAAAGGCGAGTGCGGTGGAGGGAATGGCCCAGAGGGCATATTGTTCAGGGTCTCTCAAAGCTGGCAGGGGTCTGTGGCATTCTGAAGGCCTGATTTCTTTTCTAGTGCCGAAGTCCTAAGGAAGGCTACCGAGTCATCGGCAGTGGAGAGATTTGTGGGTTTTCAGCTCACTGGGCAAGATGTGTTACAGTCACTCTCTTTGCCATCAAATCCTGACAGCTCCTCTCGGGTCCGGCTAGCACATGCACTCACATGTCACAAGCCTCCTCTCCTGTGATCTCTGCGGGAACCGTCTGCTGTGCCAATGCAGCTTACAGGCTTGTCAGGAATTTTCCCAGAAGCGTTACCTTGCTGCAATTGCAGTTTGCCTCCAGCAACATTCAATCTGCATGCTAAACAGATTATTTGCTGAGAGCATCAATACGGAGCTCTGGCGTCGCCACATTATGAAGCCAGCAGGGTCCGATGTCGAAAGGTTCACTGATGCAAGAATGAAAGTTTAGGACACATACAGAGAGATGGGAAAACGTATTATCTTGTTGCATGGAAAGGAAACTTCCAGTTTCACTGTGAATGCTGTTTTCAGGATGGAAGCGACAGCTGTCAGTGGAGAACTCCAGGATTTATTTTAGCATAGATGTGAATGGGCAGCGGTGTCTCTCCACCCCAGCCAAAACAAAAGCAAAAGATGGCAGCAAAGAAAGGGTTTTGAGCTTTATGTAATTCAGGTGTAAATGGCGACTCAGAGAGAGCAACTCAGAAGCCGGCAGCCCCAATTCTTGGGGGGTGTTTGTGTGTGAGGAGGGGTGTCTGGCCCAATTCCTTCAATCTCTCCGTGTCACGGTCCAGTCGGTGGGCAGTTGAAGCCCTGGCTGAGGACGTCAGGACCAGAGGCAAGATGGTGGTGTAGAAGCAGGAGCAGGTGCAGGGTCAAGGAGCAAGGCAGAGGCGAAGGTCTGGGAGTTAAGGAGCAAGGCGTCGGCAAGGCAAAGGTCCACAGGTTGAGGAGCAAGGCATCGGCAAGGCAAGGGTCCAAGGAGCAAGAGGCCAGAGGCAACCAGGCAGGGATAGCGTTGCTGTGGCAAAGAGCTGAAGGGAAATGCTGAGCTTTTATCCCTCCCAGCTCCTGCCACCAGGTGCAGTGAGGTATCAAGTGGCCTCACCTGTGGTCACTCCTTGCTTCTACAGCACAAGCTGAGGCCTCACCTGAGTGGCCACTCCTTGCTTCTCCAGCACAAGCTGAGGCCTCACCTGAGTGGCCACTCCTTGCTTCTCCAGCACAAGCTGAGGCAGGCCCCAGTCCTGCAAAGCACTACAGGCCCCAGAGCCTGACTCCTGCCCATACTCCTGACACTCCGCAGTTCAGTGACCTGAAAGGGCATCACCAGAGCTGGAAAGAGGCAGCCCAGAGCACGAAGGGCTGGCAGAGAGAGAAAGGAGGCCCCCAAGTGCTCTGGGTTCAAGAGCTCCAGCCCAAAGGAAAGAGAAGCATTGCCAGCTGTTAAAGGACTGCTCTGCCTCGTCTTCTTAGGACAGCCCTGCCCTTCCTGGAGAGGGAGGAGACCCCTAGGAGGGTCCTCCAAGCATCAAGGTGTCCCAGAAGAGGAGCAGAACATGAGGAAGATGGTGGAGTCTTCCTTGGAGACCCCCAGGAAGGGAGAGAAGGCCGATGTCATAGGGCAGCTCGAGAGATGCAAAATGGAGCCAGGCAGAGGTGTAATGGTTGGAGGGCTGGACTAGGAGGACCTGGGAGAGCAGAGTTTGAATCCCCACTCAGCCATGAAGCTCCCTTCTGGTGGACCTTGGGCCAGCCTAGCCTACTTTGCAGGGCTGCTGTGAAGATAATAATTGGTGGCAGGGAGGGCCATGAAGGCCACCTTGAGCTCCTGGGAGGAAAGTGGGCTAGGAATGTCCTAGTAAATGTAAATGATGAGAGGGGAGAGGAAAGGGGAAGGCAGGGGGAAAGTGTGGAGGAGCTGAGCTCTCTGGAGAAGACTGGCTGGGTCGATTTCCAGAGAGCTAAGGCTGTGCAGGGGACCCCAGGACTCACACCCCACCCCAAGGAGACCAAGAGAAAGCAAAGGAATGCTACTTACAGTCTGCACATTTTGTTCACAAAAAAGTCTCACCATCCTCTCTAAAACTAGTTAACTATCTAAAATGCCCACCCAAGCCTAACTCTGACCCCGACCCCACCTGCAGCCCTAAGCCTAAGCCTAACTTCTGCCCTAACCCTACATTTACCCCTAACTACTCCTTTATGCACAAAATAAATATATACAAAATGTGCACAAAAATGAAAATGTAAAATAAAAAATATGAAAATAAAGAACAAAAAATAAAAAGTAAAATACTAAAATAAAAATCAAATCAAATGAATCAAATAAAAGTAATAAATCAAATAAAAACCAAATGAACAATCAAATAAAAACCAAATGAACAATCAAATAAACCCCTCTCCTTATCATCTCCAACCCCCACCACCACCTCTCTCTACTACTCAACTAGACTAACTACTAACTCACAATGGCTGCCTGCAAGTCAGTGGCTTTTGAGGGAGAAGCAAGAGATGTCACAAAGGAGGGCATGTCCTTGTCACCATGGCAACCTGGACCTGGCCCCTCCTGAGAGGTGATGCTCCACTGTCAGAACTTGGAGGCACCTGCTGTTCCGCCTGCATCTTCCTTTAACATCCTCCTTCCTGCAGCCCCATTTCCAAAGGGAGAGCCTCCCCCCCCCACTTCCTTCAAGGCAGGCTAGAGGTCTCCATAGTGCAGGATTGGACCATCTGCTTTGCATGCAGGTCTTCTGTCCTGGGCGGCATCTCCGGGGGGTGGGGGTTGGTTGGGAATGTGTCCCCCCCCCATATGAAACCCTGGGGAGCTGCTGCCAGTCAGTGCAGGCTAGCTGAAGAAGGATATTGAGCAGCTGGAAGGTGAGCAGAGGAGGGCGACCAGGATGATGAAGGGTCCGGAAACCAAGCCTGATGAGGAATGGTTGAGGCAGCTGGGTATTTTTAGCCCGGAGAAGAGACTGAGAGGAGAGGGGAGAGCCATCTTCCAATATCTGAGGGCTGCAAGAGGGAGCAAGCTTGTTTTCTGCTGCTCCAGAGGGGAGGGCAGGAGAGGAGATTCGGGCTAAACATTAAGAAGACCTTTCTGATGGTAAAGACTCTCTGGGATGGTGGCGGACTCTCCTTCCTTGGAGGCTTTTAAACAGCCAATCTGTGAGGGATTCAGTTGCAATTTGGGGAGCGCATAGCACTGGCCTTCTTTACAGGGTTGTTGTAACCACACAAGGGCTGCAGAGCATCCAAAAGTGCCTGACAAATGTTGAGCCTTCCATTTCATTATGGGGAACAGCTGCAGCGCATCAGAAGGCGTCCCTCAACTTCCGTTCCTTCTCTCTCCGGCAGCCAAAGGGATTACCAAATAAGCAGAGTAGGCACTGGCCTATGTGGGCCCCACAACAATGGATCAAAATATTACTGATTTGATCTTGAAAGAAAATGACAATCAAGGTGTTATGTATTAAGTTAACTGCAGTACTCCTTCTGGCCACCATGGCTGCAGTTCTTACCCTGCCCACTGTGGCTGCAGTTCTCACTCAGGTCCACAACATGCAAATGAAGGATTGAGAGTGCTGTTCACGGATTGGGTAGCTAGGGGAAGTTTGTTACTGTTGCAAGTTACTGAGTACTATATAAACCAGTTGGCTAAGCCAGCGTTTCTCAACCGCTGTTCCTCGGCACACTAGTGTGCCGCGAGACGCTGGCTGGTGTGCCGCAACGTGCGGCGACGAGAAGGGCGATTTGCATTGTCACGTGCCTGGCGGCCGCCAATAACAAGCACTGACCCGCCGGAAAGGAAGCCGGCCGGGTCACGACACGGGGCGAGCGCAGCTCTCAACAGCCACCACCATGGGAGGGTGGTTTTAGACAAACTTAAAGAAGCTGGCTGGCTGAGCTCAACCTGAAACTTGCTGAGCAAAGGATTGTGCTGGCAGAGAAATCAGCGGCTTGTGAAGCCTTATTACAGGAGATTGCAACCAACACAGCAATTGGCAAGTGTTTCTTACAGTCATAATTATATAGTCAATATAGGGCGGCACAGAGTTAATTTTTTAAACTTTTTTAATGGTGGTGTGCCTCGTGATTTTTTTCATGGAACAAGTGTGCCTTGGCCCAAAAAAGGTTGAGAAAAACTGGGCTAAGCTACTGTTCAGTCTGGACTCAGAGCTAGAATAAAGAGCTGGTTTGTTTTGAGAGCTGGGCCTTCATCCTTCTTACCCACTATTCTTCACAAGCTTTCTTAGCTCAGTGTTATTCCAGCGTGCGCACAAGTCCTGCCTGCCCCCCCGCCCAGATTTTGACCGACAAGGGGCTTCCTCAGGGTTTGATCCAGCACTGTTGCAGGAACGGCCCAGGATACCTGAAGGAGCATCTCCACCCCCATCGTTCAGCTCTACCCCCACCCACAAGAGGTCCAGCTCTGAGGGCCTTCTGGCGGTTCCCTCACTGTGAGAAGTGAGGTTGCAGGGAACCAGGCAGAGGGCCTTCTCGGTGGTGGCGCCCGCCCTGTGGAACGCCCTCCCATCAGATGTCAAGGAAATAAGCAACTATCTGTCTTTTAGAAGACACCTGAAGGCAGAGGCATAGGAAGGGGGGGTGCGGTGGATGCGGGTCGCCCTGGGTGTCATCACTGACAAAATGGCAAAAATATGTGTTTTAAAAATACTGTAAATAAATGAATAATTTACAAGGTAAGGGACGCCGCGCCACTCTTGCCCGGACAGCTGCCTCAGAGTGACTGAAGGAAATGTTGGTGGCGACGCTGCTGCTATTGTGGCAGGAGGAGGGAAAAGAAAAGGAGGTGGGCGCGAAAGGAGGTGGGGCTATGGTGCGCTGTCTTCCTCTCCTCGCGCTCCTGCTCTGGTCTCGGCTGGCGCGAGGGGAGAGCCTATAAAGGGGGCTGCCGGCGGGGAGTGCCGCCTGTCAAAGAGCGCCAGTGACACGCAGGGGGCGGGGAGGCCAGGCCGCCGAGAGGCTCCGGGTGGCGTAGCCTGTTGGGGGCAGGCGGGTGCGCGGGCAGCGTGTGGGGAAGCCGGGAGGAAACACCCCCCAGCTGGAATCACCCATAGACATTTCAGTTGCTGCACAACCGGGGTGGGGATAGGGCAGGATGCAATAATATCGTGCCTTTCCAATGTTTGTACATAGCACTAGCAAAGGTGAAAGATCCTGCTGGTGTTGGTATTGGTCAGCAAACTTTTTCAGCGGGGGCCAGTCCACTGTCCCTCAGACCTTGTGGGGGCCGGACTGTACTTTGAAAAAAAATGAACGAATTCCTACGCCCCACAAATAACCCAGAGGTGCATTTTAAATAAAAGGACACATTCTACTCATGTAAAAACACGCCGATTCCCGGGCCGGATTTAGAAGGCAATTGGGCCAGATCCAGCCCCTGGGCCTTAGTTAGCCTACCAAAGTATATGCTTGAGGGTTTCCCATAGGAAAACTAGCTGGCCACTGTGAGAGCAGGATTCTGTTCTAGACGGGATTCAGCAGGGCTCTTCCCAGCGGCGTAGCTAGCTGCTCGGGTGCCGGGTGCGGAGCACGCTGCGTGGAGCCTCTCCGCCGCCTCCCCTCAGCTGTAGGGCGGCTGAGGAAGAGGCGGAGGGCAGACGTAAGTCCCACGCTGCCGTTTTAGACAGCGCGGAGCCTGCAGGCCTCCAAGCCATAGCTGCCAAGTTCTCCCTTTTTTAAAGGGAAAATCCCTTATGCTGAATAGGCTTCCTCACGAGAAAAGGGAAAACTTGGCAGCTATGCTCCAAGCCACCACGTCACTCCCAGGAGAGTTGTGTGGCTCAGGTACGCTGCAGGCCCTGCAGTAAGTGCCGGCCCCCACGGTGTGGCGCCCAGTGCCAGCCACGTTTTGTTGACTGAGCTAAAAGCAGGGGTCCCCAGACTACGGCCCGCGGGCCAGATGCGGCCCAATTGGCCTCCCAATCCGGCCCGCGATGACCCCCGCCGCCCGCTGCCACCGCCCGCTCTTACGGCGCGCAGCGGGCTCTTACGGCGCGCACTCCCCTGTCCTCCGGCTCGCCGCGTGATCGGCGCGGCGGGCACCGGCCCAAAACCCGGTAAGTCTGGGGACCCCTGGCTAAAAGGTTTTGTGAGCCCATTTTTTAAAAAACAACAACTCATATTTTTGTCATTTTGTTACCCCCCTCAGTGATGACGCTCGGGGCGGCCCGCACCCCCCGCACCCCCTTCCTCCGACACTGGCTCTTCTTGTATGGTAGGTAAGCTCTTTTAAGAGTGGGGGGGGGCATATCCGCACTGGTGCTTGTTTCTTTTTGCAGTTTTACTCACGCAACACCTCAGCTTCCTGCAGCCCACATCAACAGTAGGCTGCAAAATAGCGAAATTACCGTAAGTAAAAAAAAAAAATCATAAGAAATTCCCATCGTGAAAAAAAGATTTTAAGTGCTTATGCTCGCAACGTTAAGTAAATAAACCAGAAAATAATACTTGCAATTGTAAGTATCTCATTTTTTCTTCTTTTAATAATTTCATGAGTCAACAGTGTGATGCAGCAGCTAAAAAAGCCAATGCAATTCTGGGCTGCATCAATAGGAGTATAGCGTCTAGATCAAGGGAAGTAATAGTACCACTGTATTTTGCTCTGGTCAGACCTCACCTGGAGTATTGTGTCCAGTTCTGGGCACCACAGTTCAAGAAGGATACTGACAAGCTGGAACGTGTCCAGAAGAGGGCAACCAAAATGGTCAAAGGCCTGGAAACGATGCCTTATGAGGAACGGCTTAGGGAGCTGGGCATGTTTAGCCTGGAGAAGAGAAGGTTAAGGGCTGATATGATAGCCATGTTCAAATATATAAAAGGATGTCATATAGAGGAGGGAGAAAGGTTGTTTTCTGCTGCTCCAGAGAAGCGGACACGGAGCAATGGATTCAAGCTACAAGAAAGAAGATTCCACCTAAACATTAGGAAGAACTTCCTGACAGTAAGAGCTGTTCAGCAGTGGAATTTGCTACCAAGGAGTGTGGTGGAGTCTCCTTCTTTGGAGGTCTTTAAGCAGAGGCTTGGCAGGCATATGTCAGGAATGCTTTGATGGTGTTTCCTGCTTGGCAGGGGGTTGGACTGGATGGCCTTTGTGGTCTCTTCCAATTCTATGATTCTATGATTTCACTGTGGGGGGTGACAATAAATTTCCCGCATCGGGTAGGCCTACCACCTGACCTTCCTATGCCACTGGATACATGTAATATGCGAAAGCAAAGGTTTGCTCTTAAAAAGACTCGTTAGAGACTGAGAAATGAAATGAGAGGCAAAATTACATTCAACTTTCCTTTTTTATTTTGAGGCCAGGCAAACAAAGGCAGAGCAATGTTGGTTTGTTTCACATCTTTTAACAGCCGCAGCTGCCAAGCAAACATAATACAGAAACTAGAAGATAAAGAAGCTTTTCCTCAAAATATCAAATCATGTAAACGTATAGCTTGTGAAATCAGCAGGAATAATAGCAATCATAAAAAAGATTTAAAGAAAAGTTTAAGCTTTTAAAATCCTGGCTATAAAATTGCATAAGAGCTGAATGTTAAAAGACTGGGCAAGTTTACAACAATACAACTTTGTAAAAACTCAATAAATTATATATATTTATATATATATATAATGCTTATATATTTATAATATCTAAATGAACTCAGGCACACATTTGTACATTGAACAGCAACTTTTCAGATTCTTGGAATGTACAAAACTAGCATACACTGTAGGAAAATACAATAATTCTTTATTGCAAAAAGTAGTTATCTATATATATATATATATATATATATATATATATATATATATATATATATATTTTAAACAAAACTCTTTGAAACTTCACTATAAATTAACTATTTTGATAAAATCCTTATTATAGAATGAGTACCAAACTGGGATGGGGACTATCCTGTTACTTCACTGAAATTTACGATCTGGAGATGGAAGAGAGAAACATCACTATAGACATCTTTCTCTGTGGTGGGATGAGTTAAAAGGTCCTAGCATTTACAATTCTATTGGTATTATTCCATTTTGTATGTCTCCCGGTTATTGAAAGTGCTTTGACAGAATTGTCTAGCACACGGAGTTTTTCAATGTACAAAACTGGGCACTATAGCTATTCCCCCCCCTCCAAACGAAATGTTAGGCTCAAAGACTACAATCAAACTTTCCCTACTTATAATTTAAATATTATTTTATCCCCATTTCTCCAGTAGGAAAATATAAATGGGACTAGTAAGGGGGGGGCGGGGAAAACCCTCAAACACACACATCATTTGCAATCAACTTTCAGCTTTCCGGCATACCTGTCATCAATTCCACCACAAAGAACACCTTCATTCAAAAAGTATAAAAAAATGCACTCTCTCCCACCCGCTTCCTTAATGCACAGTGGTAAAAGCGATGAAAGATTTCTTGGTTCTTACACAGAAGGAAAAATAATCTCTGCTTCCATCTGTTTGGATTTAACACTAATGTATTACAGAATGCATATACTTACTGCAATCCAGGGGAAACTTGTTTATTTTATTTTTTTTAAAAAGAAAAATCTAGTATTAACAGTGATTTGTTATACGACTGTACAACTATACATTCTTTTAATATTTCCCACAAACTCAGAAGAAAAATATTGGTTAATTTATCTTCCCATACTTTCAATAAGTTAAAACCTCAGATTTCGTGAAAAAAATTATACATTAACACTAAACAATTTAAACCAAGGAACAGAATATGTTAATATCTATAAATAATTTTACAAATATACATGATGTTAAAATATAATTTTTTTAAACACAAGAAAGCAGGCGAGATAAAAACAACAACAACCAACCCTCTTAAATCAGTATGTTCTAGATAGAAAGGTTTCTTGGAGAAATTCTCTTTCAGTCTGGCTATCAGCTGCATTAATGGTTTCCGCACACACACGCAAAGACACGTAAAAACAATTCTAGCGAATAGGAACTTTTTGTGATACGTTAAAAGGAGCTTGTTTACAGGTACCCGTAATTACGTTCTCCAAGTATCTGCTGGTAGAGGAAAAGAACCTTTGTGGGAAAAGGTGGTGGGAATTCACCGCGAGAAATTTTACGCCCCGTTGTGTAATTTCTAAACACACTGGAAAGTCAGAAAATAAATAGAGCACATAGCAAGATTTGGGTCCAACGCTGCTTACAATATATAAGAAACCCGCTGGAAAAATATAGAACAAGTTAACCACAATGCACTCATACACAAAAAGTGCCCCCCACCCCCATTTTTTAAAATTACACCTTACAACATCTCCAGTCAAGTTATTTCCTGCCTGCATATATTATTTTAATCTGTTCCTGATGCTAGTGCAAGAGACAGCTAATTCTTCATTGTGGCAACTTTTAAAGTGGACTAATACTTTTCAAGAGTGACGAACTCTTCAGAATGGCTTTCAAATTCCTCCAAAGCAGATGGTGAATATATAAATATATATATTCCAAAAAGATATTTACATAAATGTATGCATCCTTGCAGGCTTTCGAGCCCCACCAAAAAGATTACTGCAATGTGCTCATTGGGTTCTGAAAAGGAATTCCTACATTCTTTACATGCTTTTCTCTTTAAAAGCTGGAAAAGGGAAAAAAAACCCCACTTCCCACTCTGGTACTGCAGGCACAGAAAAATCACAGTGGAAATCTGATTGGAGGCTGAAGGTTTGGCACCCTCTAGATAAGGCACTGTCTGCCTGGGTGCTGTTAACCTGCACAAGATTCGTTCCTTCAGACCAAACAGCGCTGCTGCTTGTTCCTTTTCTCAAATAACCAAACGGGGGGATTTGTATGGCTTCGCGGCATTACAAATCTTCTGCGCCACGGAGGAGAGTCATGAAATCCTCCCTCAGGTTTTTCTTCCGGACTCCCCCCAAACGTACATTCACGAGTCTCTTCCTTGCGGGCGTCTGCCATCATGTCCTGACGATGCCTTTTGCTTGCTGTTTGGGGAGACAGGGCTCGTCGGAGAGAAGGTCATGTGCAAATACAGAGTCATCCCCTGAAGAGCAGGCACTCTGCGTATCCTGGTCCGCAGGCGAATATTGCTCAAAAGGCACAGACAGGTCAATGTATTCCTGCAAGGAGAACAATTGCATGGATAATAAGAGAGGGAGAAATCGGTGGCTCGTTCGTAGCGATACCTCATTCCAGTGTTAGATCTGGGAGTTCCACATCTTGGTTGCAAAATACCCATGAAGATCTGTAGTGAAGGCTACTGGGATTCCAAGCACCCGTAGTGGTTGCATTGCTGACCTCATTTCCCACAATGCCACACGCCACTGCGGTTTACCGAGATGGGGCAGGGTAAAAGCAGAAGGGAACACAGTTTGCTGTGACGGATTTAGGTTTGATGAGGCCCTAAGCTACTGAAGGTCATGGGGACCTTTATAGGTCCAGCTGCCCTTTGTCAACAACAAATTGCCACTGTTTTTTTGTGTTGAATATATGTTATGTGGTAATTTATGGACCCAATAGGTATCTAAAGCCATTTGCACATGCAGAATGTAGGCACCCCATATACAGAATACGGTATATAGAAATAAGCAAACCAGTGATATTTTAGGGAGCAGGCTAGCAGGCTTATATCATAGGAGCCTACACAACACAAAACACTGTTGCTGTATGTAGGTTTTATTTTATTTATTTATTTATCTTATATTTTGGAAATGTACATCCAGGTTTTTTTCTTTATTTTTTTTTTGGGGGGGGGCTCCCAAGAGAGTGGGGCCCTAAGCTATAGCTTGTTTAGTCCCAGCTCCTGCCAACCTAGCAGTTTGAAAGCACGTCAAAGTGCAAGTAGATAAGTAGTACAGCGGGAAGGTAAACGGTGTTTCCGTGTGCTGCTCCGGTTCACCAGAAGCAGCTTTGTCATGCTGGCCACATGACCTGGAAGCTGTACGCCGGCTCCCTCGGTCAATAACGCGAGATGAGCGCCGCAACCCCAGAGTCGGTCAGGACTGGACCTAATGGTCAGGGGTCCCTTTACCTTTAAATCCAGCACTGGCCTGCAGGCATAGTGGTAGAGCAAACCCCTCAGGGCATGGTGGTGGGAAATCAGGTCAGAAGGCAAGAATCCCCATGGGCCCACAGAAGACACCCACCCGAGAGATAGGGTTAGCCCATAGTTTCCCACAGTTCCCACAACGGAACAATGCACAATATATCTCCCATGAACCTGCCCAGTTATGAAGACCTTCACCAGAGATCCTGCTTAGAGAGCTCCCACCTTTGAGGCAGAAGAAGCAGGTCGCTGCAGGAGACAGGAGGGGATGGCATCCAACCAAGTTCTGTTCACGCAAGGATTTCCACTTGCACAAAGGAACTCACCCCTTTTCCTTTGGTCCCACTGCACCCCCAACAAATCTGATCCAGAGGGTTGGGGGATCCTGCCCTCGAACAGATCTGGATGTGTGTGCAGGGGTGCGGGAGGAAAAGCTCTGTTGTGCAAATGGGAGTCCTTGTGAGAACACAAGAACTCGTTGGGATACAACCTGGCTTCTCACTTTTGGCACCCTGTTTATGCGACACCCTCCCTCTGGCCACTCTCTTTACTGGTCAGCCAAAAGTCCCTTTAAACACCAGCTGAGGGCTGCTATCATGCAGGCATTTAATGGCGCTTTATAATATATGCTTACTGCTGTTAGACGTATTTCAAGTTTTGACAGTTTGCATTCATTTATTGTCTTTATGGTGCCCATGCTTACTCCCCCCCCCTTTTACTATCAATTGTGTTTTGCTTATTTCTTAAAAGAATTGAATTGACTTCATTGCAAATTGCTTTGGAATTAAGGCTGAGAGTGGGGATAAAAGTTTGAAATAAACTAAGTAACTGTATTTAATTTGTGATGTTTCAATGTTGTGTAATGGCAATGCAAATGTATCCTCTCCGAGTTATAATGAAGTTAAAAAGTGAAAGAAAGAAAGAAAAACGTATTATCTTGTGGGGCTGACTGTTAACATATTTACTCCCTTCACACTGTAAGACTCAAGCATGTTTGAACAAAGCATCTAAACTTTGAGAGGCAGGTGCAAATTAGCCCCAGCGTGCAAGGAAGTAAGGCCATACTCACATCAGTTGAGGTCACTATCAGGATTCTATCCAGGTCTTCAACTAGTTGCTTAAAGGTTGGCCGCTGGGAAGGTACGGCATGCCAGCACTCCCTCATAATCATGTACCTGGGGAAAGTTGGGGAAGGGGGAGAATATAGGGCAAATGTTAAGGAAGTACATGGGCATTCGCCAGTGGCTGGGAGTTGCGCTTACTGCAGATGGGACTCCAAAATCTTACACTCAAAAAGAAATGGAAGGCCGTGAAACCGAAGTTTGAGCCAAACGCTATCCTACGAAATAGCAGCAAGAGATATAAAACGGACAAAAGGACTGGAACTGTTGTTTGTATGCATGTATGTGCACACACACGGCCAGACTTTCAAATGATTCACCAAAGAGCAGTCTGCTTAAAATTAAAGAATATAAAAGAGCTTCAGTCACTCATTGCTACGCATCACTGTAAAGCTGAAGGGAGACACACCATGGCCAGAGTGCAAGAGCCCTTGGGAGGCTGCCTGCCTTTCCCCCGGGAAGATTGTCCTGTCAAGGAGGAGACCAGCCTGGCCCCTTCCACTGACCAGAGAAGGAGTAGGGGCACCAATGCTTTCTTTCCTCCTCCCTTCCCACTTTTTTCATTTATATTGTGTGCTTTGGATTGTTCTCATGGCTCACAATCATTCCATGCATAAAAGCAGCATTCAAAATCCAACTAAGCCCAGTGGAAAACAGGTTTCTGTTGTTCACTAGGCCATGACTGAGAGTTGTAGGGATCGATCCCACAATCGAAACTCACATTGACCAGAGTTCTTGGTGTCTTTCCCATGACTGAGAGTTGGGCTAGACCAGGCATCCCCAAACTTCGGCCCTCCAGATGTTTTGTACTACAATTCCCATCATCCCTGACCACTGGTCCTGTTAGCTAGGGATCATGGGAGTTGTAGGCCAAAACATCTGGAGGGCCACAGATTGGGGATGCCTGGGCTAGACTCAACGTGGAGTCAAGACAACCAGCCAACTATAGAAACTGCGGTTGCAAGTGAGTCTCTCTTATAGTGTTTTCTTGAAGGCATCCGATGCAGTTTCCATGGTTGGTTGAATGACTTCACTCTCCTTTGAGTCTAGCCCAACTCTCAATCATGGCATAGCAATAGCCTTACGTGGCGATCAAAACATCAAGAAACCTTTACTGTGTGTGTGCACAGGAAAGCAGGAGGAAGGCCCTTCATAGCAGGGATCGATGAACAGCATTTGGTAGAGGTGGCACAAAGAAACACACACACACACACACACACACACACACACACACAGAGAGAGAGAGAGAGAGAGAGAGAATGTGGGACTGAAGCAGCTGAATTAAAGACAACCCCTTCCCCTCAGACTCAGAAACATGTCTTACAAAAATGGAAGTTGTTTCCAGATTGACAACTTACAAATCATGGGTGCAGTTTGCTGGCTTATCCATGCGATGGCCTTCCTTTAGGAGTTTGAAGAGTTCCTCGACTGGAATTCCTGGATAGGGAGACCCTCCCAAAGTGAAGATCTCCCATAGCAGCACTCCAAAGGACCATCTGGGAACCAAAGGTTTTAGAATTCAATGAGACTTTTGGGAAAGGAGATGAAGGCGGGGGCTTCTGTTTTGTTTCTGGGCAGCCATGCACAGCTAACAAGTCATCAATAGAATGACTAATTGCCTGAGCCATTTTTTTTTTTACTAAGCACTTGCAGATCTCTGTTGATGCAGCTCAATAGAAATCCCAGACACCTAGTCTGAAATTAAGATGAGCATTTAATCAGGTAGCTGACAGCCCGTCTACTACTCTTTGTTAAGTTTTCCACTACATCGGCGAATGGAGCAAGTAAAATTATTCATGCACATATTGACAAGATCCCGTCTCGGCTTGGCATTACAATTGTTCCTGTGACTTTGTGTTTTGCTTTTGCTGTTTAAAATTGTGGGCAATGCTTACACATCACTCTGGTGCGTATACACACGGTCAAACAATGCTTCTGGAGCCATCCATTTCACAGGCAGCCGACCCTGTAATTTAGGGAGATGAAAAGGAAAGATCCATCAGCAATTTCACCCAGCCATTCTGGCACCAGCTGAACATTCAACTATAATCCAGTCTGAAACATTTTCCTTAGTGACCAGGCCAAACAGATAATGAACACGGGTAAACTGATCAAGCTATTTGACCCCCACAGTCCGCAATTACTTTCTCCTCATACTAATTGCATCCTTCATTCAGTGCAAGGTGTTTAGTGCCCTGAAGTCATACGACATCCCTCACCTCAAGCGCCTTTACCCATTATGCTGTCTCTGCCGCCCTTCTCTCCTAACCCTCCAACCATACTCTTTCCCTCCTCCCTGACACAGGCAGTGTAGAGGCAAAGGCTTCACAGCCACAAACACAACACAGTACGAGATGGTACAGTGGTACCTTGGTTTTCAAACAGAATGCGTTCCAGGAGTCCGTTCGACTCCCAGAACCCTTCGAAAGCCTAAATGCAGCTTCCGATTGGCTGCAGGAGTGTCCTGCAGCCAATCGGAAGCTGCGCTGGAAGTTCAGCTTCCGAAAATCATTCGAAAACTGGAACACTCACTTCCGGGTTTTGATCATTCGGGAGCCAAGGCGTTCGGCTTCCAAGATACGACTGTATTTGAGTACAGTGCAGTGTTAGAAACTCAAGATATATAAGCTAGGTGCCAAATGGCTCCTTAAATCAAGGTTACAGTCTCCAAAACAGAATGCCTAGTTGCCATTTTGGGGTAAGACGACTCTAAAGTCTTATTTTTCAAATGATGGATTGACTGTGATTGATTCTCAGTTAAACATCTGGCTAGTTCAGATGACTACCTTGAGCTAGGTTAAGAACTTCGAGAACTTCAAGAAGAAAAGTCACTTGGTCCAGGGACAGTCCACATCTATATTGGCCTATTCTTTCCTCTTTTTCTCAATGGCGACACGGACCATTCACAGTGTAGGAATATTCTTCACAACTGCGAGCAGGGCAGTGGGGTGGGGTAAGTGAAGACAAGCTACAACAATTAACTATAACCTTATTCACTGCTCCTCATCAGGCTGCGCAGAAAAAGCATTTTGGTTCCCGAAATTCATTCCAATTTTTAACATTTGAAAAAATGGTGCCAGTACTGCGCTACCTTGAGTACTCCCAGAAAAAAACCCCGGAGTGCTTGCCCAGTACAGCTATACCTATTGCGAAATGCAGCTGTGACCTGCAGGAATCCACCTGTGTCTCAGGTGTTTGCAAGATGCAGTCAAGAATGTGACTACTTCTCAGTTAAAATGAATACAGTGGTACCTTGGGTTAAGAACTTAATTCATTCTGGAGGTCCGTTCATAACCTGAAATTGTTCTTAACCTGAGGTACCACTTTATCTAATGGGGCCTTCTGCTGCCGCCGCGCCACCACTGCGCAATTTCTGTTCTCATCCTGAAGCAAAGTTCTCTTAACCCGAGGTACTATTTCTGGGTTAGTGGAATCTGTAACCTGAAGTCTGTAACCCGAGGTACCATTGTAAATCACATGGCTGAAGAAGTTTGACTTCTGAATAATTCCTTGGTTAGATCCCTTTTCTGTTTGTAGTATATATATTAAGTCTCAGCTTTTGTGAGAAATGTTTTTTCTGAAAGTCGGGGTAGTTTTTAATGTTAGTTTTAGAAGAAATGTGTTATTTCTAGCCTATCCTGTTCAAAATACTGAACAAAATTAGATTGGGTTTTGTTTGTGGACTTGAAACTGAAAGGTGTCCGGAATGTGTGTAGCAAGTTTAATTAATCTCTCTCTCAGAAGCCAACTGAGTTATTGACTTACAAAACAGAAAACAGTGAACATTCAAGTAAAACCCAGGGCTTCACTTTCACTTGAATTGCTAAAAAAGAATGCAAGGCAAAGCTATTTAATGCCCACAAGATGTCCAGCTCTTTTAAGTAGCCAGAATAGCTTCATCTTTGAGAGCTTTTCACTCACATTGGTTGTCTTCTTGTAATAATCAATATTGTGAACATCTCTGGCAAGGCCAAAGTCAGCTATCTTCATCACATTGTCTTCTGTGACCAAAACATTTCTAGCTGCCAAGTCCCGATGGATACACTGAAAAAGAATTTGGGGTGTGTGTGTCAAGAAACGTGCATTGATTAAGATGTTTACAAAATGAAATAACGACCATGTATTGTTTATGAGCCACTGCATCATCTAAGTTCAAGGCAACGGGGTGCCATTTAATCCTCTGTGCAGAATAAACTGCTTTGTAGCAACCCGTTTGTTGATGGGAGTGGGGGGTAGCTGAGGTTGGTGATCTTCCTTGCTCTTTTCTTTTGCACCTTCAACCTTGAGAGTGCATAGCTGCCTAGTACCCCGTTTTCCCCGGGAAACCCCCTGTTTTTACTTACCTTTTCCCGGTGGTCCCCCGTATCACTTCGTCTCCCGTTTTTCTCCGTTATTTTCTCCTGCCGGTGGCCATTTCCCCCCCCTTCTGATTTGCCCTTCTATGGGCACCAAAAATGGCCACCGGCGGCTTCAAAAGTAGCTTCTGCGCATGACCGGAAGTGCGTTGACGCAACTTCCGGTGTCGCCCGCCCATCTATGGGCACCAAAGATGGCCGTCGGCAACACCGGAAGTCGTGTCGACACACTTCCGGTCATGCGTAGAAGCTACTTTTGAAGCCAACGGCGGCCATTTTTGGTGCCCATAGAAGGGCAAAGCGACACCGGAAGTTATGTCGACGCAACTTCCGGTGTCACACGGCTGCCGGTCCCGGATTCTGCAGTCCAGGACTTGGAAGGTAAGTTGAGAGTGTGAAGGAGAAGTTGAGGGGAATTGCAAAAGTTTGAAAGTATCAGCGAGGGGCAGGCCTTGCAAAGTCTTCCTGTACTCCCCCTTTCAACCTCTGATGTTGGGGTTTTGACAGGTGGGCAGGGCAACCCACCAATCGTATGAGGTCACAATTACACCACATTATGGACATGTGGATTGCCCCGCCCATCTGTTAATGTTGACCTATGAGGAGAGAGAGCCCAAAAGGTTCCTTGCACCTGGTCTAAGGGATTTGTGTTGGGGTTTTTCCCCTCCCGCAAGGTCTAGGGAAGATGGAGCGCTGGGTGGAGTTGGCAAACAGGGGCACAACCCCTCGTTTCTTATAAAGCTGCATGCTACTTACTTTCTGAGATGCCAAGTACTCCATCCCTCGTGCCACCTGGTAGGCGCAGGAGACTAAGTCTTTAAACGTTAACTGTTCCTCAGGCAGCTTGCAGGTATCAAAAGAGTAATCCATGCCAGGCGGCCGGCGGGCTCTAAGATATTCTCGCAAGTTCCCCTTTGACGCATATTCCACCAGGACATAGAGAGGACCTGGAGTAAAAACAATCTATTTTTTATCCACAATGAACTCTTTCCTACTTTCCAACAAGCTATCATTCTGATGAGTGGCAAGAAGATATTACTGTATGTATCCTGGCTTGTTCCTCCCCCTCTGAGTCTAGATGGCAAGCGCTTCAGAAGGGATGCATTAATGCTAGGCAGAGCAGTGACTACTGTAAGAATTTTAGATAGAGAAAGCACAAGAGAAGAGGCACATCTGGGTCCAACTGGGTTAGAATACTTCAATGCTGCTCATCAGAAAGTGCAGCTAAGAGAAATCCTGTTTTCCTGGACCAACATCAAAGTGTCATCTGTTTCAAGAAAAACGTTTTAACTACTCTCCCTTCCCGTGGTTTTCAGCAACTGGTATTTAGAAGCATTTCTGCCTCTGACCATGGAGGCAGACCAGAGCCTCCATCAAGGCTAGAAGCCATTTACACACTGGGCTCTTTACTTTGTAGCTTGTTGGCAGGCAGTCTCCTGGATCTCACCAGCCACACATCAGGCGTAGATGTGAGAAGACCAGTGATATGTGGGTGAGCAAACACACAAAAGAACCCAGCAACAATGGTGCCAAAGTAGAGGGTGACAGTGTCAAGGTGGGTGGAAGGTCTGGGGTGCTTTCAAATATGCCAGCAGCTCTGTATAATTTGATAGGTCCTGCCCACCTAACAAATTTGGTCCACCAAGGGATGGGGAGGTAACAATCTGGCCTGCCAGCCAGAAAAAAAAAAAGCCCTCTGCTCCTGGTCTATAGCAGAGGACTCAAAGCATCCATGAAACTCATTTAAGCCACTAAACAGAAGCCCATTTAGACTGTGGTAATCTGGCACGAAATATGGTCTGAAGATCAACATCAAAAAAACCAAGATCATGGCCACTGGTCCCATCACCTCCTGGCAAATAGAAGGGGAAGAAATGGAGGCAGTGAGAGATTTTACTTTCTTGGGCTCCTTGATCACTGCAGATGGTGACCGCAGTCACGAAATTAAAAGACGCCTGCTTCTTGGGAGAAAAGCAATGACAAACCTAGACAGCATCTTAAAAAGCAGAGACATCACCTTGCCTACAAAGGTCCGTATAGTTAAAGCTATGGTTTTCCCAGTAGTGATGTATGGAAGTGAGAGCTGGACCATAAAGAAGGCTGATCGCCGAAGAATTGATGCTTTTGAATGATGGTGCTGGAGGAGACTCTTGGGAGTCCCATGGACTGCAAGAAGATCAAACCTCTCCATTCTTAAGGAAATCAGCCCTGAGTGCTCACTGGAAGGACAGATCGCGAAGCTGAGGCTCCAATACTTTGGCCACCTCATGAGAAGAGAAGAATCCTTGGAAAAGACCCTGATGTTGGGAAAGATGGAGGGCACTAGGAGAAGGGGACGACAGAGGATGAGATGGTTGGACAGTGTTCTCGAAGCTACGAACATGAGTTTGACCAAACTGTGGGAGGCAGTGCAAGACAGGAGTGCCTGGCGTGCTATGGTCCATGGGGTCACGAAGAGTCGGACATGACTAAACAACTAAACAACAACAACAACAACAATCTGGCACGTCTCTTCCAGAACGGAAGACTTTTGGCTTCTCACAGATTGCAGCAAAGAGGCATGAGGGAGAGCATACAAATTGTAAACACTAAAAACTGACTAGGCAACAGTATGTATAATATGACCACCTTCATTCATCAACCGCCACAGCCATGAGCTCTGGGAACATACCATCCTGTGTGCAGGCCCCCAAGAGATTAATGATGTTCTTGTGCTTCCCAATCATTTTCATCATTTCCATTTCTGAGACTAAGTCAGAAAGATCTTTGTCTGTGGCATCATCTGTACAGGAAAGGGAAAAGAAGGAATCAGGAAAAGCAGAGTTTTATTATGTGCCATGGATGGAATTCACTCAGTGCCATATAGCCCGTGTCTACTCATACTTTGGAGCACATACTTCAAGAACATCCCAGGTTCTTCGTTTGCTGCTTTTTAGTGTCAAATTTATATGATTTTATATAAAACTAGCTGACCCAGCAGGAGAAGGAGCTGGATGAACACAGCAAGTAGAGCTACTCCTGTGTTTAAACACTGACAATGATTCAAAACTGTCACAACGGAAATAATATTAATAATGTTAATATAAGACTTCTGGCTGAAGGATGAGGAGCCACCAATTTGAATTAAATTATTCCTGTACCTCATACACTGCTTACTATTTCCTTCCTTTCAGCAGCTTAAAAATAAATACAGACAGAAATAAACAAACAAACGGGGCAAGAGGCAGCCATTGGGGCTTCTTTTCTTTTAAGACCACTTGAGAGGTGAAACTAGAGGAAGTGTCGCAGAAGAACTAGAGCATGGGTCGGCAAACTAAGGCCTGAAGGCCAGATCAGGCCCAGTTGCCTTCTGGATCCGGCCCGTGGATGGTCTGGGAGTCGCCGTGTGGATCGCCACTGCACATGTTCTTTCCCTCTCCCTCTCCCTCACACAGTGGCAGTGGCGCCGCCTCCTCCCTCCCTCCCTCCTCCTGGCTTCTCCCCGCCCTGCCTAGAGGAGGAAGGGGACTGGGCTTTGTTGGTGCCAGCAGCAGCAGCGCTCGAGTGGCCGCCATTTTAAGCAGCCCCTCTCTGGAGCCCTTTCGCACGCCGCTCATCGTCCCTCCGCCACCAGACACAGGTAAGCAGCCACCAGGGCTCGTGGTGCTCTTGCATCATTCCCCTCCCCCTCAAAATATAGTCCGGCCCCCCACAAGGTCTGAGGGTCAGTGGACTGGCTCCTTGCTGAAAAAGTTTGCTGACCCCGAACTAGAGGATGTAGCCCTCTTTATAAGGTTATAAAGAGCTAGGACAGTTTGGGAAAGGGGTAGGCAAGCTAAGCAGGGCCCCGAAAGTCTGAGAGGTGGCACAGCTGGAAAAACCAATGCAGAGGAAACCAGGGCAGGGCTGAAAATCAGGGGAAACGTGGAGAGCAGAGGCACGTGGGACGTGGGAGTCTAGCTCTTCCCATTCTCTGTTCTCAGTACCTTTCAGCATCTTGACCGCGACCGTGATAGGCTTGTTTGGTTTCTCTTTATCGATCCCCATTGCTTCTGCCATTACTACTTGACCAAAGCAGCCTTCGCCCAACGGCTTTCCTAGAGTCAGGCTGAAGCAAAACACACAAGCAAAGACGTTAGCATGTAACTCGGAGTGCTGTATGAAAGGTGGTATAGTAAATAACCTAAATAAGAGCAGCAAAGAGCCAACCAGCTCAAAACTATGTTTTACTCACCGAGATCTTGCCAGTTCCCACTTGGGGTCAGCTGGCAACTCAAGCTCTGAGACGTTGGCCAGCATTGGTCCATCACTGGAGGAAAGGCGGGTGATCCTGACTAGAGGAGTGTTAGAATTCATGGAGGAGTTGGACTCCAAAGATACCTGCTTGAATACAGCAAATGAAGTGTTATTGCCAACAGCTTCTATTAGCAAGCATACAAGGTCATAGAAAGAGAACAGCAAAAGAATCTTTGCTTCATTCAAGAATCTGCAATATGGACACACGGTTCTTCCCCTCTCGATATGCAAATGTCAAGCTCATACTGTGTTTTAAATCAGCACAGCTCCCAAATTCAGCAACGGTGTTTAGCTAGCTGACAGGGGAAATAGCTGCAACATGCAGACACGCAATATAATCTGTCTCAGCTAACTGGAGTGAAGCAGCTAACTCTTGGACATTATCAACATGCCAGAACCTAGGTCTGCTCCTCAAGCCATCTACCTCTGCCAATGGAGATTCTATTGCTTCCCATCAAGATCTCCCCACCTGAGAAAACATTTCTAGCGTATAGGAAAACACACAGCCCAAGACTCAGACTCCACACCTGGTACTTGACCCTTCCTGTGCCTCCAGTTCTGCTACTACACAGTGTGGAGGTCAAGACTAATAATAATAATAATAATAATAATAATAATAATAATAATAATAATAATATATTATTTATACCGCGCCCATCTGGCTGGGTTTCCCCAGCCACTCTGGGCAGCTTCCAACAGAAATATTAGAACACACTAATTTCTTAAAGATTAAAAGCTTCCCTAAACAGGGCTGCCTTCAGATGTCCTCTAAAAGTCTGGTAGTTATTTTTCTTTTTGACATCTGGTGGGAGGGCGTTCCACAGGGCGGGTGCCACTACCGAGAAGGCCCTCTGCCTGGTTCCCTGAAACTTGGCTTCTGCAGCGAGGGAACTGCCAGAAGGCCCCCAGCACTGGACCTCAGTGTCCGGGCAGAGCGATGGAGGTGGAGACGCTCCTTCAGGTATACTGGACTGAGGCCGTTTAGGGCTTTAAAGGTCAGCACCAACACTTTGAATTGCGCTCGGAAACATACTGGGAGCCAATGCAGGTCTTTCAAGACTGGTGTTTTGTGGTCTCGGCGGCTGCTCCCAGTCACCAGTCTAGCTGCCGCATTCTGGATTAATTGTAGTTTCCGGGTCACCTTCAAAGGCAGCCCCACATAGAGCGCATTGCAGTAGTCCAAGCGAGAGATAACTAGAGCATGCACCACTCTGGCGAGACAGTCTGCGGGCAGGTAGGGTCTCAGCCTGCGTACCAGATGGAGCTGATAAACAGCTGCCCTGGATACAGAATTAACCTGTGCCTCCATGGACAGCTGTGAGTCCAAAATGACTCCCAGGCTGTGCACCTGGTCCTTCAGGGGCACAGCTACCTCATTCAGGACCAGGGAACCCCCCACACCTGCCCGCCTCCTGTCCCCCACAAACAGTACTTCTGTCTTGTCAGGATTCAACCTCAATCTGTTAGCCGCCATCCAACCTCCAACCGCCTCCAGACACTCACACAGGACCTTCACCGCCTTCACTGGTTCTGATTTGAAAGAGAGGTAGACTTCATATGCACAACAGCACCCACCAGAAAGAGGCCTAATCCTGTATTCAAATTACGTCAGTGGGAGCAGAATCATGTTCAGTTGTGTCTTCTCTTGCTAGCACAGAACTATGCCAACACAGTCTCTGAAAGGTCTACGCCTTTTTCTCAGCCACCAGGTCTGTTTAACACACTATATAAAGGTCAGACCTTAGCGAAACCAAATAAAGAAAACCAGGATCTATAAACCAGAACATTTTAAGTCACCACCAGCTTTTCAGACCATATTTTACACATTTGTTTTGTTTTTAAATCATGAAAACAAAGGTAAAATATGTGGCTAAAACCGTTTTCTGCTAACAGCATTCAAAGATCTCACTTGGAGCTCCCAGAGACATAAATCACCAGGCCAAATTTCTGATCTAGATAGAAGATTGCAAAGGTAAAGGAAAGATATAAGGAAGGAATAGGAACCTTGTATCTACTTTCTGTTACCTGTCTCTTGAGTGGGAACTTGGAGACTTTCTGAACAGTAGTGGTGTTAATCGGTTTCTTGGAGGGCCTTTTAATTCTATAGATAACCACCACCACGGCCACCAAGATGAACAGAACGAAGCCAGTCCCATAGCTGAGGATGCCTGCATAAAGGGAGCTGGAATCGTCCACGGCAACTCGCTTTTCCGCTGCAGAGTAATAGAGATATGTTAGGAGTCTGAATGGGAGGCAGGCAGGCACCAGACAGGCAACATTTCAATTCAGACAATACCTAGCAAATCTGGACCACACACCCCAAACACCCAGCAAAGTACAAAGCATATGTTCTCCAACACAATGCCTTGTGTGGTATCTTAGAGGCCAAGTGCAAACACCTAATATTCTACAGAATGCCTATGACAATCAGTTGCCACAAAACAATTGAGTGGAACTAGGTAAGTGTGGCAAAATCAAGTATGTTTTTGTGCTCAAAGTAATGTTCTGAATTTAAGTGCCACAAAGGTTTGTCATGTCGTTAACAAGGGTGAACAGATCAACCAATTTAATTGCTGTGTCAGTTTTGCAGCAATTTGTTCTGTTTTCCCCCATAGATTAAAAACAACAACAATAATCATAGGGGGAAATGTGTTTTACATGCATTATTTCCCTAAAATACGTATTTTTAGTTAGCCATATTGTATGCCTGAAGACTCTTGAATAGATAGTTTGGGTTTCCTAAAGGCACTGTAAGTATTTGGTTCAGTTGCAATGGTACATAAGTAAAACAGAAGGGCTTAAAGTTGGCTGGTTGGCTATTTTTTCCAAACAAACTCTGGTTTCTTCAGTCTTGCTTGGAAATCTATAGAGTTTCTAGGACTTACACACCAAGCATAGGCTGATCATGTAAGACAATTTCATTTAGCCTTGTTCTTTGTTTAACACTGTTTGTTAATGAAAGTATACCCTGTGGAATACCTGGTTTTTGTACGTGGCCCGTAAGATATGTAACGCAGCCTGTTATATGCAGAGAGCACATTGAAATGCACCTACCCTCTCCACAACTCCCTCTCTCTTAACACACAAACAAAACTTCTATTATTGATACACTTAAAACTCCCATATGCTCTGTATCATTGGAATATCCAAGTCTGTTTAAGCAAAAAATAAAGGATTGTGTCCCCGGGACATTGAAAAGCACTCTACTGCTCTACCACATGTGGAACTGAGTTAATGAGTGGCTGTGCTCCCAGGGGCTGATGGGAACTGTAGTCCAAAACATCTGGAGGAAACCAGGTTGGGGGAATGCTGTCATGGAGCCTGTTTCATCACTCAGTAATAAAATGGGTGGAATACTGAGCCTGATTCTGAGGTTATTATTGCCACTATCTACAGCATTTAATTGGATTGTCTAGAAGAAGTTTCTGATTGGTTTTTGTAGAAAATGCTTTTCAAGGTAAGAGACATGAAGCATTATTTACTAATAAAAGTATTCGTACAACGCCAATTTGTACAATAAAATACGGCGGTGTACAGCAATATAACTTAAAACACCATGAAAACAGTAAAAAAAATATGAAATGATTGGTTGATTAAAAATAATAATGTAGAGTTACACAGGCAGGTCTATCTACGTAAAAAGGTCTTCAAAAGGTCTGCTTGTGCCTGCCGAATCTCTACTGGAAAAATAATATACTGCTCCAGGGGTGAAATGGTACCCAATAAACTCTATGGAGCTAGCAGAGATAAAGGCATTTAATGAAAATGAATCCACAGAGCACATGTTCTCAATTGCTGTCTTGATGCAGCATTCATTCATAACAGAGCTTCAACATTCCCACCCAACAGAAGCCTACAGGTATTAGAAAGGCTGGTGATTGTGGAGTGGAAGCATGAGAGATTTTGTTCAGCAATAGTTAGCCTCCACCAAGAACATTATAGGAACATTATGGGAAATTAGCTGTCAATGCTATAAGCTGTACTGTGTAGGATTTATGACATAGAAGGCCTCGGTGTTCTCCAAAACTAAATATGGACAATCTAGCCAAAGAAGCACTTTTAATTAGATTCAACGATATTAAAAGCCACCCAATTCATAAAGTCAAGATACAGAAATGCCAAATGCTTGAGCAGCACATAGCCTGAAACAAACTGCTGGTACTATGGAGGTAAAATTGTGCATCGCATCTCAATAGATGATGGCCATTTTGAGACTGAGCCATGAGCATCGCTCCTGCCCACCGAGACGCAACTTCATTCCGGGGTGAGAAATTGAAGCATTTCCTGCCAACTTGGTTAACAAGTTACATATCGCAGAAAAGATGAAGTGTGCCTCAACGCAAGCTGGCTATAAGAGTAACACTCATCTATCGCTCAAGAATTTGGCATTTCGGAAGTGGGCACCGAGGCCCTTGAGAAAGGAAAGGGGAAAAAAGTGACAGAGCAAAAGTACCTGGTAATACCGTCAGCCAAGCAGTGTGGTGTGTAAACCCAATAGAATTCCCAGCAAGACAAGTATATGCCCCAGCGTCCTCAAAAGTAACATTGCGTAAGTACAGAATTTCTAGCTCCTTATCTGTTTTGTTAACACCTGCTGTCTACAGAGGGGGAGAAAAAAATACACAAGATAAAGAAGGAAGGGGGGAAACCCACAGGATTCCAAAGCCAAATTCCCAGAGAAGGCAACACGGATGCTCAGGCAAATTTCAAAAGCAGATTATAATATTTGAGACTAGGCCAGTGGCTTGTCCTCATGCCCTACCACAACCAGTTGTTTAAAAAGCAAGGAGTTCCCTTCACCAGGCTCTTACTCTGTCCCACTAAGAATGCATGCAAGCAAAAGCATAAGAATGAAAAAATTTCCTCCACATATATATGACTGTCTTTTGGTTAGTATGGCTGGGAAAGAGGGAAGAAGAAGAAGAAGAAGAAGAAGAAGAAGAAGAAGAAGAAGAAGAAGAAGAAGAAGAAGAAGAAGAAGGGAAGAAAAGAGAAGAGAAGAGAGTAAGTCGTGGTAAGTAAGGGCAAGGAGCAAGGATTAAAATGCAGTTAATGTGAGTAATGAGTTAAGCACGGGAAAAAGAGAGCTTAACTTTTTAAAAATGTAAAATTGATCAGAATTTCCCCCCAACCCACCCAAACACCCAAAATTTGAAACCAACGACTTGTTAACTCGTTCCCCACTTCTGGTGATTTCAACACACATGCCAAATTACTGAAAGATTCCTGATGCAAGCTGGAGAAGGAATGGGCTTGCCTCTTTTTCTCAGTTTCCGTCAGAGATCTTTCAGCTACTGGCCTGTATGTTGTTTCGACTGCAGGGGAAGTTTCCTCTTCCTCCCCGATACCTGAATTTGATGTGCAGGAGATATTCAGAGTTCAATGAACAATGAAATCGGTAAAGCCTATCTATAAATAAGGTTATGAGAGTTCAGGTCATTAACATGCAACTCGAAGCGATAAAGATGTAGTGAGCAAAGCCAGACAGTCATCAATGTGGGAATTTTTCCTTTGCAACTGATTTTTTTTTAAAAAAGCATTTAATTATCTTAAAATATAAGTAGTGACATCATGACATACAGTATCAGTCAACAGGACAGAAGACAAAATATTAATTTTTAAAACGACTAGCATCTTCCAGCGTTTACAGCTCATTCTTGCAGTTGCTAAGCCTTTGGGACAGAGTCGAGGGTTTACCTGGTTTTGATTTGTCAATGTGGAGCCAAAATGATTTTTCGGCTCTGCCTACGAAATTGTTGGCTCTACATAGATATTCGCCTTCATCTTGTTCTGTCACTTTAGACAAATTTAGGTAAGCATCGGCTTCGGGGTTTTTACTGATCCAAGACTGCAGAATAGACAGAAACCTCAACTTCAGTAAACCAAACAATATCTTTGCATCACACATTAGTCAGACAGGACTGAATTACTGCTACTTGGCTCATTTTTTTTAAAAAATGTACGCATTACTTGACCAAAAGGGACTCTCTGATTTTGCTAGGGAGCCGAATTCCGTGTCCCTTCCCTCCACCCCCCCCCCCCGAGTTTCTTTCTTTCATTTTTTAAGCAGCCTGTAAAGCTGCTCATTTGAAAAGTTTTCTTTGGCTGAATGTTCTCGTTTTTAAAAATGAGCTCGCTTTAATTTGCTGCAGTTCTCAGAGTTTACTTGCACCTGACAAGCCATTAAGTGTTGCAGCTACACCTGGGGGATCAGGGTTATAGTGGTTAAGACAGGATACTGATGAGTCTCCGGCTCCCATTAGTACATGTCAGCATGAAGAATGTTGGCTACCCCTCCCTGAAGGATCACCTTCATGCTGATTTGCTCATTATTTGCGAATATCCTTGGCTGGCCAAATCTAGCCAAGACTCAGGTTGTGTCACACACATAGCTGCCAAGTCTCCCGTATTCCCCAGGAAACCCCCGTTTTTCCAGCTGTCCCCAGCCGAAAAAAACGGATTTTTTTTGTTTCCCCCCGGTTTATTCTGGCGTGACGGCCATTTTGGAACTGGGCGGAGCATGCTCAGAAGCGACTTTTGATGCTGCTTTGCCCAGTTCCAAAATGGCTGCAGCGCGACTTCTGGTGCGGCGGCCATTTTGGAACAGGGCAGAGCAGCATCAAAAGTAGCTTCTGAGCATGCTCTGCCCAGTTCCAAAATGGCGGCAACGCTACTTCCGGTCTGCTACTTCCGGTCCAGTCCCTTATTTCTCAGGCAGCTATGGTCACACAGCTATGGTCACACAGACTAAAGCAAAGAATGAAAAGGAATCATCCTTGGTCAGACTTCACTAATCTGGAGGCCCTCGAGATGTTTTGGACTTCCAAACAGACTTAATTCAGCTCTGTGCTGCCCGGGGCCTATGGGAGTTGTAGTCCAAAATGTTAAGAGAGGTTGCCAGGTTGGTTAAGGCTGTGCTAGAAGACTGTGGCCATGATCGTGGTTTAGGCAGGAGTGAAGACTCAGCAAGCGCCTGGGATTCACTGCAGGCCTGGGGGATGGTTCAATTTGCCTGCTTCACTTGCACCCAGGCCACTGAGTGATCTGCCAAGGTCCTGATGTTCGGCTTGCGTAAAGATCATGAGATCTTCATGATCTTCCAAGAGAACAGTACTTGCTTGGATGCCTCAGAGATATGTCAGAAATGTAGTTTTGCTAGAGCTGGACAAGAAGAGCCGAGAAAGGCAAATGCAGGCTCACAAACACAAGCAAATGGAGCTATGGCCAGCTATAAAAACTGCACCCGGTCCTCATGCATATTTTTGGGAGCACAGTTTCCCTGTCATTTTTAAAGGGGATCTCAGGATCACTTGGCAGACCGCTGCCCTACCCTGTGGATAACTTGCCTATGGGGTGTTTTAAGGATCCATATTATCTCGCCTTTAATCATTTATCTGCTGAAGTATTAATAGTTTGCACTTTCATAGAACCATATCAAGGCCATATATAAGCTCATGGTTAAGTCTGCCTCGATAAAAACATCAGTAAATACTGGTTGGTAAAAGAAAGAGGGGGGGTCATGTTGTAAAGGGCTGTCTAAACAGCAGAGTTTTTGGAAGGTTATTTGAAAGATGGCAGTAATGATTCCTCCCGAGCCTCTGTTGGCAGGGCAGGGCCTGCCTCACTGAAAGCTAGTAATGGCCAACCTAATCTCAGGCTTACCTTCCAAGTCCCGGACTGCAGAATCCGGGACCGGCAGCCGTGTGACACCAGAAGTTGTGTCGACGTAACTTCCAGTGTCGCTTTGCCCTTCTATGGGCACCAAAAATGGCCGCCGGCGGCTTCAAAAGTAGCTTCTACGCATGACCGGAAGTGCGTTGACGCGACTTCCGGTGTCGGCCATTTTTGGTGCCCATAAATGGGCGGGCCGACACCGGAAGTTGCGTCGACACACTTCTGCTCATGCGTAGAAGCTGGTTTTGAAGCCAGCGGCGGCCATTTTTGGTGCCCATAGAAGGGCAAATCAGGAAAAAAAATGGCCACCGGCAGGAGAAAATAACGGAGAAAAACGGGAGACGAAGTGATACGGGGGACCACCGGGAAAAGGTAAGTAAAAACAGGGGTTTCCCGGGGAAAACAGGGTACTTGGCAGCTATGATCTCAGGGTTGTGGGGAGTGACCCATCAGTGAGGCTTGCTAGATGAAGAGGTTTAGTTTAGAGCCCTTTCCTAGCTCAGTTTAATAGGGACTGGTGTTCTTCTCTGGAGGCCTCGAGGCACACAACCCTATGCTCCGCCCACACAATTCTGGAATCCTGGTCTAGATCAAGGAATGGATCTGCCATAGACATCAAAGCTGGGGACTCCAATCTGGAATCAAGTTTTGGATGGGTTTGCACTCCCCCTTAAAAGGCAAATTTCCAGCTTGGGGGTTCCACTTGACACTGGAAGGCTGGTGGTGGTTTTGGCCGGTACGGCAGCTGCACTCTGTCCTACAGACCTCGATCCATCATCCATGCCCTAGTCACACCTAGATTGGATTACCATGATGAGGGCCTGTTTCTGAAGAACAGCTTGCAAACTTCAACTGGGCCAAAATATATACAATTTTAACAGCCGGTTATGAATTCTATTATTTCTCCCTATCTTTTATGTGGAAACTAGAGAATCTTGTTTGCTGGATCAGATGCTAAATCTGGAATCCTGTTACCTAATAATGGTCCTTTAAAGTAAAAATACTTATCCCTCTTTTTCTTTTGTATGGTGCTTTCAAGTGATTCCTACCATTGCAGGGGTTTGAACTAGATGACTGCTGGTGTCCCTTTCCAAACATACAATTATATGGTTCTATGATTCAAGTTTTCAAAGTGATGAACACATGTTATCCAGCTGCAGTACTTACAATGACCCTGTAAGGCAAGGTAGTAGAAACTTCTCTGTTGCATGACAGTCAGCCCCGGCGCTTCCATTAAGGCGAACTAGGCCACAGCCTAGGGCGCCAAAATGGAGGGGGCGCTGACCAGGCTGCCCGCCGCCCACCGCTGCCGCCTCAGGCCGCTATCCAGAGGCGCGTGGGGAGCGCGGGCCTGGGGCTGCCTCCTTTGAACAGCTGAAAGGCGGGCGAGGCGGCCCCAGGCTCGCACTCCCGGCGAGAAGTTCCGGAGGTGCGCGGGGAGCAGCAGAGAAGCGGCAGCGGCAGAAGGGCGAGCGGGGCCCGCCAGCCAGCATAATCAGCAGGGTCTTGCAGGCTGCAGCGGAGCAGAGAGCAGGAGGAGGCAGCCCCGCCCCCAGGCTCGTGCTCCCAGCGATCCCCGCGCACCTCCGGAGCTTCGCACAGGGAGCGGCAGCCTGGGGCCACCTCGCTGCACCTCTCAGCTGTTCAGTTGAGGCGGCCTCAGTCCCCCCCTCCCCACGCAAAGCTCCGCAGGCGTGCTGGGGCGTGCGTGCGTCATGGCGCATGCGTCAGAAAGTGTTTTGCTTAGGGTGCAAAAAGCCCTAGCACCGCGCCTGATGACAGTGAATGCTGGGAGTTGAGGCTAAGAAGGAGTGGCTTGCCTAAGCCCACCTAACGAGATCATGGCAGGAGCAAGGCTCAACCAGAGATTTCCTGACTGATGCAATCCTAACCATATCTCCTCAAAAAGTTCTATTAAATTCATTGCAGCCTACTTCTAGGTAAATGGGATTAGGATCACAGCTGCAGTCTCTTAGCCATTATGCTATACCAGCTTGTCACAAGTCTGGTAGTAGCCCTTCCATATTTTGAATTTTGCAGAAGGTTTCCCCCCAAATGTACCTGCAAACTCGTCGGGCGGAAATTAGAGTGATACATGGCTTGCTGTCTGATTTTAAAGTATGCGCCTTTAGCGTCAATAATGCCCAAATCTACAGGTTCCAGAAGTATTCACTGCTGTGGGGCAGTGCCTCAACAGTACAGGTCAAACTCTAGCATGCAATGGCCATAGAGGGGATGTGTAGTTGTTTACCAACCTTTAGGACAGTGACATACGGAGTCCCGTCTGGTCCATACTTGCTTCCGTTGACCTCCACGTGTTTCAGCCACTGGATGTGAGGCTGGGCATCGCTGTACACTTTGCAAAGGAATTTAACGTCACTCCCAATCACCACAGTCTGGTTAGCAGGCAATCCTGCCTGGAGAATAGGACGGTGGGGTGATCTTTCTGCAGGAGAGAAGAAAGGAGGAATGAGCTGGCTCTTTTCCGGTAGTTCATCAGGAACCTGCTCTATAGAGAGCGCTCTTTTGGTAAACAGTTCTTTTCTGGAAAGCCTTTGAATGCTGCTGTGTGGATTCAGTCAAGAGGAAGGATTCGCTGTAAACAACGGCAGGGCAACCGATTTCTGGCAAGGTGGGACTTGTTATTCTATACAGTGCAGAATCTCAGATTAAGCATCAACTACATAAATAGCTAAATATTTATTGATAAATATAAATAAATAATATTTATTAATAAATAAATAGCTAGATATTTAAAAGGTAAAGGTAAAGGGGCCCCTGACCATCAGGTCCAGTTGTGTCCGACTCTGGGGTTGCGGCGTTCATCTCGCTCTATAGGCCGAGGGAGCCGGCGTTTGTCCGCAGACAGCTTCCGGGTCATGTGGCCAGCATGACAAAGCTGCTTCTGGCAAACCAGAGCAGCACACGGAAACGCTGTTTACCTTCCCGCCGGAGCGGTCCCTATTTATCTACTTGCACTTTGATGTGCTTTCGAACTGCTAGGTGGGCAGGAGCTGGGACTGAGCAACGGGAGCTCACCCCATTGCAGGGATTCGAACTGCCGACCTTCTGATCAGCAAGCCCTAGGCTCTGTGGTTTAACCCACAGCGCCACCTGGGTCCCTGCTAGATATTTATTAATAGCTAAACAGATAAACAGGTACCGCTCCGGCGGGAAGGTAAACGGTGTTTCCGTGCGCTGCTCTGGTTTTGCCAGAAGCGGCTTAGTCATGCTGGCC